>NW_007578472.1:135607-331439 GCF_000690725.1 Stegastes partitus
TATCATGTATAATAATAATTTAAAACATAATTATGATATAATTATATAGTATAGTATAGCATAGTATAGTATAGTAGAAATAATACATATATGTAGTAAATAGTACAGATTATGGAGACTAGTTTGCGTTCCGTATCCGTATTGCACTTGGGTAGAACGTGTTGGTGAGTCTGGTTGTGCGGGTCTTGATGGACTGGTACCTCTTTCCTGAGGGCAACAGTGAGAACAGGCTGTGCCCAGGGGTGTGAACCGTCGAAGGTGATGCTTCTGGCCCTGCGCAGACATCTGGTGTCATAGATGTCTGACAGAGAGGACAGCTGTGCTCCTGTGATGCTCTGTGCTGACTTCCTGACTCTCTCCAGAGCTCTTCTTGTCAGCCTGAGAGCAGCTCCTGTACCACACCACGATGTTGTGGGTGAGGATGCTCTCTACAGAACACCTATAGAAGGACAGCAGCAGTTTCTGGGACAAGTTGATCTTTCTCAGTGACCTTAAAAAGTACAGACGCTGCTGTACCTTTTTCACAAGGGCATTGGTGTTGGTGCCCCATGTAAGGTCCTGAGAAACGTATGTTCCCAGGAACTTGAAGTCACTGACCCTCTCTATGGTGTCCCCCTGGATGAGAAGAGGGGCGGTCCTCCCTCTTTTGCCTGAGTCCAGCACCAACTCCTTTGTCTTTGAGGAGTTGAGTGCCAGGTTATTGAGGGAACACCAGGTAGTGAGGTTCAGGACCTCCTCTCTGTAGGCTGTCTCATCATTGTTGTGAATCAGCCCAACCACAGTAGTGTCATCTGCAAATTTGACAAAAATGTTGCTGCTGTGGGCTGGTGCACAGTCGTGGGTGTACAAGTTGTACAGCATGGGGCTGAGCACACACAGCACACGCAGCCCTGAGGGGCCCCAGTGCTCACTGTCAGCACTGAGGAGTGGTGGGGCCCCAACCTGACTGACTGCAGACGGTTGGTGAGAAAGTCTCTGATCCATCTGCGGGTGTGCTCGCCGATGCCCAGACTGTGCAGTTTGAACAACAGTCTGCATGGAACAAGTGTGTTAAAAGCTGAACTGAAGTCCACAAACAACATCCTCGCATAATTGCCAGATTGTTCAAGATGTTGACACACTGTGTGGAGGGCTGTGTTGATGGCATCACCTGTGGACCTGTTGGCTCTGTATGCGAATTGGTGCTGATCAAGACTGGGAGGCAGTAAGGATTTTATGTGCCTCAGCATCAGTCTCTCAAAGCACTTCATCACAGTTGAAGTGAGAGCCACAGGTCTGTAATTATTCAGACTGCTGACCGACTGTCTCTTGGGGATGGGCACAATAGTGGCAAATTTTAGACAGCTAGGGACGGTGCAGGCAGCCAGTGAGAGGTTAAAAATGGTAGTAAAAACCTCTGCCAGCTGGTCCACACAGCCCCTCAGTACCCCACAGCAGCCTAGTCTCACAAAACAAGGTGTAATGGCTGCATTAGTCCACAGTACAAAACACATCATCACTAACAAGGCTGTAAAATTGTGAGATGCTTGCATTTATTTAGAGGTTATTTAGAAAATCAGAGCTGTTGGCATGGGTATATTTCAACCCAAAACCATGATGTTCTCCCAAATCTCACAGAGTAGGTTCAGTGCCTAAATCTAATAAAGCAGTTCTGTAGAGTAAACAAAAGCAAAAGGCGACAGAAAATAGATGAAAACAGTAACATGTAATAGCCAGCAAAAGTGAAAAATGAACAGCACTTTGAAACACAGCAAAAGAATTGACTTTTAGAGGAAATGTCCTCGGTGAAAGTGTTGTGTAGAAGTATCCCTAATATTCATATTAATCAAGCTGAGATTGACACCGGACAGGGGGATAAAGAGCAATCTTTACCTTTAATTATAAAATATATTTGCAGAAATAATTAGAGATAATCCTGGATAGCTTAACTTCCTTGCTAAAAAAAAAACATCACAAGATAGAAGAAAACAATAATAATCCATTTCAGTTTCATCACAGAATCAGGCTATATATAACCCCAGTGAGAATCAAACAAGAAATCTCTCATAGACAAAAATCCATTCAATCAACAGAATCCCAACAAAAAAACACAAATAGAAAAGTAAATATTTTAATATCCTCCTACAGAAAATCAAAAGCGCCTAAAAAGTTAAGTAAAACTTCGAAATAATATAATTTCAGTGCGTTTTGGTTCACTTCTGTTTGTGCCACACCAATTCAGCACATTTAAAAGCATTTCTGTTTATTTTAGTTTGGTAAATTAGTCTCAGTGTCCTTCAGTTCAGTTTTGAGAGGCAAGGGTGAGTTTCTGTTAGGTATGGGAGTGTTGGTGAGCAGCTAAGGAGAGGAGGAGAAGCTAATGTGAGGGATAATATACCCAGAGATTAAAAAAAAAAAAAAAAAAAAAGGAAAAAAACAAAGAAAGGAGACTTATCTTAACCAGGGTCCAACAAACATGCAGACAACCACCACTGTCCAAGCAGGCCAACGAGGTAGTTGCACAAGTTGTATCCAACCTGCTCCTGGGATCACAGTCAGCAGTTTGTTCATGTCCAGAAACCTCCACAAATCCAGCTGGTTCTTGGATCCAAAGGCACTTAGTTCACTTTGTATACAATTCTAAAGCAAAGATGACCACAACTAGTGTAATCTTTTGGATATTTCCTCTTTTTTCACCTTTCACTCCTCACTCTGTTTGGTTCCATGCTTCCTTTATCAGCCACAGCTCAGCTCACAGGTGTGTCTGCGTAATCACCTCACTTCCTGCCTACATTTCCTGCCAGGTAGAAAAATGGTTGTTTAGTTGTCTTTTCCTTTCTGCTACATAAGTTGTGCAGTTAACACCTTCTGCACACCTTTATCCTCTTTATGGAGCTGCATTTTTTAAGTTAACATGATGTGGATGCTGGCTATTTGGAAAGAACAGGCCAAAAAAAAAAAAAAAAAAAAAAAAAAAGAAAAAAAAAAAAAAAAAAAAAAACCAAGGATGTCACAATTTTACAGCCTTTATTGTGAAATTATTCCTTGTTGCAGCGTGCACCAACGTAGCTGTTACGCATTTTGGTGCATTTTGACTGCATTGCTCACAGATTGCTATTCATTGCCTTATCTAATTCTTAGGCCAAAAAAATGTATGAGCCTATAAATCAATATTATCTTATAATCCAATGGAGCATATTGCTTTAAAGGAATTTGTTGCACATGACAAAAAAAAGAAATTCTACTTGAGCCAAATGTGCAGTTCTCTTGCCTTTTATCTGCATGAGTAAAGCAATATTCTCACTAAATGGTTTGTGTCTCTGTCAAACTACCACCAGGCAGCCAGCCATAACATCTTTCACAAACTCATTGCCAACGTTTCAAGGCTACTTACAGAAACAATCATGTCGACATCGACAGCCTCCTTTCCTCACAGAAATATGCACCCACATGCATTCTAACAGAACCCCTCCCACCTTCAAAGGGGTCTGTAATTTTCACAGTTGTGGACAAATCTCTCTGTTCTGTCTCAGCTCTGGGAGTTTACTTCAGCCTTCATGAATAGAGCTGCTGTGACATCAATACACAGCTCATTTCGGCCACCGACCCCCTGCTGTGTTTTTATTACTTGCATCCAACCATCAAGAGTTAATAAGAAAATGGCTGTTGTCAACATGTCAGGAATGAAATTTCAAACACAATAACACTGACACAAAAGTGAAAGCTGTGGTTAATATTTGTCAAAACAAAACGTAAAACAAAAGAATCATAACTGACAATAAGGCATTTTTTTGTGTGTGTTTTATCACTGACAGATTTTTATGGCATATCTTTGTCTTCATCCTTGTCTTGTAACACTGATGGGCAAAGATGTTCGGAGAAGATTTGTTTGCTGACAGTGTTCAGCAAAGCCGCTCATCACATGCTTGTCCTTCATACTGAAAGCTCCTGTTTTAATGGATATGAAAGAAAATTACATTTCTTGATAAAAGTACCTATTTTAATTTAAAAAAGACCAGCACCAATAAAAAAAAAAGGGATGTGGATAATCACTTAAAGATGTAGGACAGATAGAGGTCAAGGAGAGAGTATCTGTCCTTCTTTTCAGGAAAAATGACAGAATTAGATTTTGAATATAATAGACTAAGAAAAAAAAGAAGAGATTTGTCGATAAAAGAAATTAGAGAGGAAAGGAATAATCCCACAGCATATGAAAGATACGGTGTAACTAAATGCGCGTCTGTGTTTGTGTGTTAATGTGAGACATGAGTGTCTGCATTGTGTGTAATTTCCTCTGGGGTGAAAGAGCATCTTACACCTTCTCAGGCCTGTTAATTTCACTCCAGAGAGTGAAGCAGTTATTGCGGTCCCATTCAGTAATTACTCCGCAGTCCAGAAAATGCTTAAGGTTACATCCGTGTTAGTCTGCCTGTCCAACCCCTGGGATGGAGCTGAAAATTGCTCTCAGTGCTATTTCTTACAAACTCATTACTTTGGCTCTCACTGTATATACGCTTTTTTTTTTTTATACGGCATTTATGAATGTGAAACTGAATCCAAATTGTGTTGCACTAACACAAAGGGTAACAGAGCAAATCTACATCAGTTAAATTCTTATATTTCACTTTGGACGGTATGTAATCCCTCCTCTAAGAAAGACGTTCTCATACCTTTTTGCTCGTGAATCTTTTTAGCACTGAAAAAAAAGAAAGAAAACAAATTCCCAACACTCATGTGAAAGCCAGTGCAGTTCTTCGTCCAACTAAGATTGTTTCCCAGCACTTTACATCCAGTAAAGCATGGCATTTCCCACATAGCGTAGAGGGAGTCATCAGAGTTCTCAGGCTACATTTTTAAAAGTGTTTTCTGCTGATCCAGTGATAAAAATGCACAATAATTATCATGTTAAGGCTGGAACTGAATAGAGAAGAACAAGAGTCTGCAGCCAGTAGACAGGTTGCTGTAGACACAGTGATGCTTGAAGCTACACATGCATGTTTCTGTGCTTATTCAGAAGGCCAACATACATGTTTTCCATATTCACTTTCTTAGTTTAGTTTGTTGATATTTGCTCATTTGCACTAAACAGAAAGAAAACTCAAACAGCACCAAAATTTTGGACAAGAAAACATCTTGACCTTTTGATGGTGCTGAATGAGAAGTCAGAACCACCAACACTGTTACAGTTCACGCTGAATGTCTGCACCACACAGATTTAAAGACGGTCTAAACAATAGTTAAGAAGACTTTTTTAAAGACACATTTTTATCATAAACCCTAGATATATCCCTGAAACTGTAGATTTTTAGATTTAAATTGTTTTTTGCACATTGAAAGTAGGAACTATGAAAGATAAAGAATGGGATTTTTTTCACTTCTCTGCATGCCATTGATTCAGAATCTGCAATATTGGACAAGTAGATGGAATAGTATATATAGGGTATTTTAAGAATCATTTTGGTTCTACGTGGATTAGGCCATCTACCAGTATTTGTGTTTCTGAGGTAAACTTGTCACTCAGTTATGTGAAACAAAGATAACTTTCATTTCATTTTTGTGATCAAGTATTCCATATTATAAAGTATTCTATGTGTTTTGCTTTGCATTTTTGTGACATGCAACTACAACAGGAAACATTCTTGACTTTTGCATTATCACTTTTGTTGGTATTATGCGCTTAAAGATGGGACTTTTCATGACAGCTTTAATTTCATTCGTATTTACACTGATATTTACATTCATTCATATTTCAGATCACCCATATTTAAAGACCATTTGATCTTCTTGTTCAGTATTGCAGATTCTGAATTAATGGCATAGTGAGAAAATATATTTATATCTTCATAAATATCCATATTTTAAGCTAGAAGATGTTCAGTCATATCAGCAAAAGTCAATCAGAAATAGTTAAAACAAAACAAAACAAACAAACAAACAAAAAAAACAGGATGATTTGAGATGTAATGATTCTAGTAGAACCTCATAGTGGAGAGAAAAAGCACAAATCCCATCAAAGCCAAAAGCTAAACTTGATCTTCCGGGCACCAGAAACATGCCAGAATCAAATTTTCTGGAAATCCATCCAATATTGACTTATTCCAGTTTCGACTAAAGACTAACATTGCTCACTAGAGCCATATGCAAATATGCAGCCATCTCATTTTATTATTGAAGTTTAAATATTATGATTCCATCAAACAAAATGAACATGAGTGCCTAAGCAAAGGAAATGAGGATTATAAGTGTCAGTTAGCATACTTTCATCAGAGAACACTACTTCACAGTTTGAGCAAATATTTACAGAAATGCACATGCTTTAATTGGCTCTCTGGCATTTTCTTTCTTTTTTTTTTTTCTTCTTTCTTTTATATCTGTGATGATCCTGAAACTACATTCCATCAAGTCTCTGTTTGGTCTTCTGCTTACAATGATTAGTTCACAAAACATTCATACTTTGACTGCTATCGCAGTCAACAACAAACGTAGTTTCTGAATGGCAGTAAAAGGGAAATGCAAGCCTGTGTGTCAGAGAAAACACAGCATAATAAGTTGTTGTGAATAAAAATAGGACAATGTTTTTGGAACTTGAGAACAGTGTTTAGAAATGAATCTTTTCAAAAATTGCCCTTGTTTCATTTTTTTTTTTTTGTGCTGGAAATACCCAAAACTCACCCACCCACACTCACACACAGCAGCGAGCCAGTAGCTTCTCCCTCGGCAGACAACCACAGACCTTGAAAACTGGAAACGGGTCACCATTTGTTCTTGCAGCGATGCTACACCACTGCTCTAACCTGCCGCCACAGGCAGTGAGGCCACCTCGAAGAAAGAGAAAGAATTTTATTTTTATGAAAAGAAGTATCAAATAGAAGCAGAGGTCAAACTTTGAAGAGCGTGCCATTGAAGAACTGCACTGGAGAGAAAGACCTCCTCTTGTTTAGGTTTCTCATGTTCTGGGAAAAGGTTTTTACCTTCATCAAGAAGGTTATGTTTTTGGTTTACTTCGTTTTCTCTGCCTGGACGAATCAGCGGGATATCTTATAAACCTACTAACAGATGTTCTGTCAACTGAAAATTGTTGCTTTGAACACAAAACGTGTTTTTTGTGAACTGAACTGAATATTCAAGAAACAATCAAATCGTCTTTGGTAACAATCAGAATTTCTTTCTTTCTTCTTCTTCTTTTTTTTAAAGAATTAAGCAACTGTCATGATTTTGCAAAGAGAAGAAGATTACAGTGTGGTTGAAAGCTCTACAAAGCTCATAAGTAGATTTTGAGTTGAGATTATTGTGTCACAAGTAACAAAGATTGACAATACAAATCACCAAAGAGTGTTTCCAGGGGTGAGAAATCAAATACAATCAAATTTGACATTTGAAAGGGTCAAACCATATAGAGTAAAATGGCACAACATTCATGTTTGCGTATGAATCAAAAAGATCTGACAAACTGAATACACACGAGACGTGGCGACTCTTTAGCCTCACCTGTCTGAGCTCACAACGTGTATCAA
The DNA here is from genome assembly GCF_000690725.1 of Stegastes partitus. NCBI lineage: Eukaryota > Metazoa > Chordata > Actinopteri > Pomacentridae > Stegastes > Stegastes partitus. Next base: position 143,101 of record NW_007578472.1, read on the forward strand.
GACTGAATCATTACTGCAGTGGCATGGGTCCCATCCCCTGTGTCCCTCTCCACGATCACTTTCAAACCAAGCCGAAATGTCAAAAAAACAATCCTAAAACAAACATACTCTCAGGACACTTCAATGTTGATTTCATTGGCACAGTCCCAACGTCCACACTCAGGGATTCACAGACTTCGAGGCGCGTTGCTGCTAAGTCTGTGAGGGTTTAGGGCTGTCGCGCTGTCAGACTTGTCGAGTGCATGAAGCCTCTCTTGCAGACATTTTTAGCCTTTTACTTTCCATAAGTTTGCATTTTTTGCTGACTTCGCCTGAAGGAATTACCCACAGTTCATAACATTGTGACGTTAAACATGAGGTTACCAGGGGGAAGCCCTGGGAGCGACTAACCCCAGCGTGGCAAGAACAAAGAAGTTTACATGTAGGTATAAACTCATGGTCAGTGGTGACTCATGGGCAGCAATGTGTGTAGTTGTTTGTTCTATGATGACAAGATGATTCTAAATATAAAGTGCTGTCCCGTTCCTATTTACACCATTTTAAGCCCTTGTAGCCTTTCACTCTCAGTCACTTGCCAGGTGACGTCAGTGAAGTCTGTGAAGCTTTAGTGCTTAGAGTTTCGGATGGATATTGGGATTGGACCATTAACAAGAACTATGACAAAAAAATAACATATGATGACTACTGTTGTTCACAGCTTTACAAGGATGTTACAACTTTACAAAATCCACTAATAAACAATTATAAATGATGTGAACAATAGGGGAAAAAAAGTCAAAATAAGCTCCTGATTGGTTCAACACCACCCAAAATAGATCTCTTCTATAGTGTTGACCTGATGTGCTAATCTTGCATTCAGAAACAATATGTTTGTAGTGTGGACTTACTGTGGCTATTATTGTAATGCTAATGTTACTTTAAGTGGAGTGTCTTGCGATTATGGGATATAGATACAAATAAATACAGAATTAATGTAATATTACACTGTCAGCCACACTGAAAAAATTGCATTAGATTAATTTTATATGACAGTTAAGTCACTCATCTCAAACTAAACCCAGACGGTGAGGATCAAACTAAATCAAATTCAGGTGCCAAAATTAACACTGACAGATCTGGTGAAGCTTACACATTACTGCTCTGGAAATGACCTTCACAACTTCAAAGTGTAGCATGCTGTCGCCTATTAAAGGCACATTACAAAGCCACATGTCCATATGTGTTGTATTGTGTTAACTCCTCATGCAGTCGATAGGATTTGCAGCCCTGGCTGTGGGGAGCGCAGGAGCAGGACTCATCGTTGCTACAGGAGAATGAGCTCTCTGGGGGAGACATGGTATCTGTTAAAACAGATATTGAGTTTGTTATTTTAGCTCCAGGAGGGAGAGAAGATCTGTTTTCAGATGTAACCGTGGGGGTGATGGTGTGGATGTTTATTTGTCTTTCTCGTTGACAGAGGCTGTTGTCTGTCACTAAAGTTTAAGCCTGAAGGAATCACTGGCGGCTTCTCCGCTACTGATCATAATTCAATAAAACATCACCTGCAGAAAGTAGTTAGCGCCACATTAGGACAACCAACCCATGTCAAGTGATACAGCAACCTCTATGGGTGACACAGGTTTGACCAATATGAGCGTTAAAGGTCATTTTCTTAGTGGTGCAAATTTGTGCCAATCTGTTGGTCCACATACATCATCTTTTTAAAGGAAATCCTAAAACACTTAGATCATGGGATTCAAAATGCTCCAGTTAGACTAAATTAGATTCAGTTTGATTTGTTGACAGCTCAGGCAAGCAATGACCTACTATACCAAGTTAGAGGAGCGGAAACTGGGATACAATGAAAATCAATTTTACTAAAAGGCATGCAACTGCGGTCTGGGAATCATATTGTCAGTGACGAGCATTTTTGTTTCTTTTTTTTCTTCAGTGAATCTTGATTTCAGCTTGATAAATTGCACAGTCAACATATATCAAAGGATATGGTGTCACAAAAGGAATAAAGGAAAGTATTGTATCATGATTACAACCTTAATCCGGATTTAGCCGGAGGAAAGCCTAGTTAAAAACAAACACGCCACTCGGACCTTGAGGCTGATACAAGCTGCCTGCATTAACGAGGATGTTTAGATGTTTAGTCTCAGGAACCCTGAACCCTTCTGGGAGAACTGGCATTGCACGACCACGAAACCCTGCTGACCTCTGACCTCTCAGAGGGGCTCTGAACACACGAAAAGCACTTGTGCACTTTAACAAAAAGATACACACAAATGTATAAAGGGAGGAAGAGATGATGAGAGACAGCAGGAGGGGAAGAGAGGGCAGCACAGGAAGGCAGAGTGTGGCCTTCAGTAAGTGTGAAGGATAATAAAGAGGGGCTTAAGAGGTTTTTAGGGGCTGTTGGTGGATAACAGCAGGACAAATGAGAGGTTCTGTCCACCAGCAGCACCTGACTGATCCCAGCTGAGTCAACAGCAAGCCACGAGAAATGTGGATGTACCTGGAGGGGAGGAGAGAAAGAGGAGCTTGTTTCTTCTCACAAGTGTAAAAAAAATTCTTCTCATCACAGACAACGTTGATTCCTCCGGTGCTTTATGTCCTATTAAAAATGAATCGTGCACAAGAGAAATGCACTAATGGGACGTAGCTGACATAGTTTTATATATTAGCCTGATCTGTATTACGTGAGCATAAATGTCAGCGTTGAGTATGTCAGTGATGCTATTTTAATGTGGGAAACTGTGTTGTAGTTGTTCTATCCCACACTTCAGATGATTGAAACCTTCCAAATATTGTTTTCATTGGAGGGAGCCTTACAGTGGTGCTTCAAAGTTTGTGAACCCATGAGAATTTTCTATATTTCTGTATGGATATTATTTAAAGTATCTTCAAATTTTCACCAACTCCTCAAAGCATTTCAGGAGAACCAAATTAAGCAAATCAGAGAAAACACCGCACTTAGTCATTGACCTCCATCCATCCATTATCTATACACCGCATAATCCTCACTAGGGTCGCGGGGGGCTGGAGCCTATCCCAGCTGACTTAGGGCGAAGGTCGCCAGTCTATCACAGGGGTACACTTAGAGACAGACAACCAAGCACACTCACATTCACACCTACAGACAATTTAGAATCACCAATTAACCTCAACATGTTTTTGGACCTTGTGGGAGGAAGCCGGAGAACCCGGAGAGAACCCACACTGCAAGGGGAGAACATGCAAACTCCACGCAGAAAGATTCCGTTGCCCCCACCGGGACGCGAACCAGCAACCTTCTTGCTGCGAGTAGTCACTGACCTATTGAAGAAAATGATCCGATATTACATATCAGTGAATAGCACAAGTATGTGAACCTTTGCATCCATCATGTGGTGGAACCCCTCCTATGTGCAACGGAATGTTTCCAGTGTGTGTTGATCAGCCTGCACATTGGTTTAGAGGAGTTTAAGCCCATTCCTCCATACAGAACAGCTCCACCACTAGATTGTTGGTGGGTTTCCTCACATGAACTGCTCGCTTTAGGTCCTTCAACAACATTTTTGTTGGATTAAAATCAGGCTTGGCCATTCCAAAGCGACAGTTTTATTCTTCTTTAATCAAGTTCTTGTTAGAACAACTTGTGTGTATAGAGGCGGTGTCTTGTGGTTTGACCCACTTTCTCCTGAGATTCAGTTTACGGACAGATGATCTGATATTTTCCTTTTGAAACCGATGGTATGATTCAGAACTTATTGTTCCATCACTGATGGTGAGCTGTTCTGGCCCAGATACAGCAAAACAGGTCCAAGCCATGATACTACTACCCCCATGATTCGCAGATGGGATAAGGCTCTTACGCTGGAATGCAGCGGTTCTTTTCTCCAAACAAAATGATTCTAGCGGAAACCATAAAGTTATATTTTGGTTTCATCAACATTTTTCCAATAGATTTCTGGCTTATCCGCCTGATTTTCTTTAAACTGCAGAGGATCGGTGATCCTTTTGGAGAGCCGTGGATTTCTCCTTGCAGCCCTGCCCTGCGCACCACTGTTGGTCAGTGTCCTCCTGATGCTGGACTCATTAACATTAATATTAGCCAGTGTGAGAGAGGCCTTTAGTTGATACCTGGGTTCTCTTGTGAACTTGCAGACTACTACATGGCTTGTTCTTTGTTGCTAGACCACCAACAATTTCGGTCATGAATTTCCTCCATTTGTACACAGTCTGTCCATCTGTGGATTAGTGGAGTCTAAACTCTTTAGAGATGGCTTTCTAACCTTTTCCAGTCGAATGAACATCAATGACTCTTTTTGGGAGGTCTTTAGAAATCTCCTTTGTTTGTGCTGTGATACACTTCCAGAAACACCGGTTGTGAAGATCAGATTTTGATAGATCTCTGTTTTTTAAGTAAAACAGGCCTCCCACTCACACCTGATCCACTGATTGAAAGTGTTTGACTTTAACTTCACCTTCAAAGTAACTGCTAATCCTGGACTGAGTAAAATATGTTTGTTTTGTCTTTTTAATTGGGTTTACTTGTTCCATATTTTGGACTTTTGTGGAGGTCTGATGATGTTTCAGATCATATTTATGTAGAAATGTCAAAGAGGCTAAAGGGTTTACAAACTTTCAAGTGCCGGTGTATTTAAAGGGTTGGTGCACACAATCTTGCAAAACAAAAGTGGCTTATATTCATTCAGATGTTTTGGATTTTTGAACACCGTTTGAAGGGTAAGTCAGCAACAAATGGAATGCAGGGTGTAATGCAGTGCAAAAATAAAATAACTTTTGAAAATATATCTTTATGCAATGTCACAGTTATGATAAATCGCAGCCTTCAAATTACCCACAGTCTGGCGGAGAGTTGGAGGAGAAGTTTGATACCATCTGTTGGTGAAATAGTGGCTGCTGGCAACAGCCATTTAGTTTTGGTTAGCACAAAGACTGGAAACAGCCAGGATGGCTCTGTCCAGCGCTGACAAATACACAATTTATACATTTATACAGGGGTTTATGTGTCAGTCTAAATATAGGGCAGATTCAGTAAATCAGTCTTAGGAACATACAACATCAGGAAAACAGAAAAAAAGAGCTTTTTTAAAAAAACAAAAACAAAACATTTTTACACCTTAGTTTTGCAGCCCACGTATTAAGCTCTGGCTGTCATCTATTTAACAGCTATATCTCGTCTCATCACATCAAACTCGTTACCAAAAGCAAATGAGCACATTTTGTAAGATGGTAAACTATTGCCTTTTTCAGCTTTTTGACCTGGTTTATTCCACTCCTAATTGCAGCCAGCCCAGCCCAAGTGGCAAATTTCCAATTTCTTTAGCTTGTCACTCATTCAGCATCAATGCCCTTCTTTACAAAAATGTTTTTGGGAGCGGTTTTTCAACGGGCATCAAGCTGTCAGAGTGGGAGTGCCTCCCTTGAGGAAGGGAGGTGATCAACAAAAACTTACTGAGTGTTAGACGACATCATGAACACCATGTGCCAGCTTTCTGAGAGCATGAATGTACTAACATTCATAGAAAACTGCTTTAGCTGTCTGTTTTTAACTAACACCTGGAATGAACGAGATGCATTAGATCACACCGGATAAGAACAAAATGCAAAAGAAACCCCCGTGTTTCATTTCTTCATGAGCCGAAAAGTTGTCCAATTCACAAAAAAAGATATTGCATCCAAAACAAAAAATACTAGTAATGTTAAATCAGCTGCTTTCTACTGGTAATTGTCAGTCAAACACTTTTCCATGGAAGTAAAGCATGGCAGCTGATGAGTAGTTGAGACCTCACACAGTTATGTTGATGCAGTGCAACTGTGAGATCAAGTAGTAATAATAAATAGAGTTTTATTTTTTCTGCAAACACAGACTTCTTGCAATAGTTCACCTTTTTTCTGTATAGCTTCTCATAGCATGGCCACTTCACTGACCAACAGAAGAAAGACATGTTTGATTAGTTTCTCTTTTGAAATTGTTTGAAAGGTTTGGAATTAAATGGCATATGTCCTTAACAAATGAAGACACTGCGCCATCCTTTTGCTGTAAGATAAACATTCTCTGGTTGCACATCTTGATGACATTAAAATTTGAGTTAAAATTGAGCTTTTAGGCTCGCAATTGCTATCCATGTTTTGCAAATCATGTCTATAAAAGAGATTATTTGTATAAATAATTAGTAGTAATAAAGTAACCACAGCTAACAGGTTAATAAACAGGTAGCAAACTATGTCATTAAACTGCCAACATTGACATGCTAAGAACAACAATCTGTCAAAATCATGACTAATACGAAATTGTTATCAATAAGAATTTAATAATGATGGTTATTGAGGTTAGATGAAGAATCCTACCTGGTCCTTGTCTTAACTTGCCTTTCTAGATAGTTTATAATTTTCACATCTCTGCATAAAAACCCAGTTGAGGAATGTAACAGCCACGAGGCAACATTCCTATTTTGTTAAAACTATTCAGGTTCCACTGTTATTTTAAGCTTGATGAGATTATTTCTCTCCATTTCCTTCTGTTGAAGTCGCTCATTTTAACCTGACAGTGTTGTAATATCAAGGGAACGATTAAATGACATTAGATCATTTCTTTGTATTGAAATGCTGACCTTGCTGAATGCCCAGATCATTTCCTCTTTTCAGTGTTGCCCTCAAGGTTGAATTTTTTTCCAGCTATACTAAGACATTAATTACAACAGGTACTGTATACTACAAATCTGGTATACAGTGCATCAGTGTGAGACATCTATATACCTACAACGACAAAGATATGGAAGAAAATGTGGTAACGATGTTGTTTTTTGAAAATTCCATGTCAATAACTTAATGTCTACAGAAGGTAATGTGGATGGAAATGTGGTCAATGAATAAATATAGATTTGTGTTTGCATGCAGAAAAGATGTGGCCAGCTTCTTCCAAGAATCACTTTGTTTACACTGTGGAAAGACATGTTGCATTCTTCAGTTGGTCCCAATTTTCCTGCTATTCCTTCCACCATGGATCACTGTCCTCATGCTCGGAGTTTCCCTGCATGTCCACTCTGAACATACTGCAGGTCATCACAAACATGTGGCAAGATAACAAGACCCCCATTAACCCGGATCATAGCTTCCCTCAGAATACTAGAGAGTGGGGGAAACTCGTTCTGGACAATAAAAAAAAAATGTCCTGATGCAGGAAACACAATAGCCTGTGCTGGAAAGTGACAATAAAAATGGCATGACCTGAGACACTTATTACTAAACATAGACTACAGGCGAGTAGTGAAAAGGTACCAGAGTCATGAGGTCTGACATGTGAAAGTTCAGTGCTCGCAAAAACAGAGATTAAAGATAACCAAGATGATAAAAAACAACAGAAAACATCATTAATCTCAGCAGAGGGCAAACATGATGATTTCTTACACAACAGTAAAAAGCAGGCCATGGACTCTTCCTATAATGAATGATGAAACAGGAAACAGCTCTCATGGGACTGTGAGGCTCTTTTTAAGACCAAAGCATAATCAATTAACATAATGAGAAATTTAGAAAAATAAACTTATTTGCTTTCTTGCAGTGAGTTAGATGAGAAGATCAATGGCATGAGGTGTGAGCCTAACTTAGGTGCACCTAGCTGTTTTTCACGATGTAAAAAGCATATAACTTCCCATTAAATGTCAGTTTACCGTTTCTGTTTGTGTATGGATTTAAGATGTGTTCATATGGGGGCTGCAAGGTGGCTTGTTGGTTACCACCGTTTCCTCGCAGCTACAAGATCTCCAGTTTGTGTCCCTGTTAGGACATCCAGGATCTTTCTGCGTGGAGTTTGCATGTTGTCCCCGTGCAGTGTGGGTTCTCTCTGGGTTCTCCGGCTTCCTCTCAATTTCCAAAAACATGCTGAGGTTAATGGTGATTTTAAATTGTCCGTAGGTGTGAATGTGAGTGTGCTTGGTTGTCTGTCTCTAAGTGTAGCCCTGTGATAGACTGGTGACCTGTCCAGGATGACCCCTGCCTTCGCCCTAGGTTAGCTGGGATAGACTCCAGCCCCCCTGTGACCCTAGTGAGGATTAAGAGTTTAGAGAATTCAAGGATTCAAGGATTCAAGGCCTTTATTGGTCACAAACACAGTTATATATATGGTATAACGTGCAGTGAAATGCGTTGTGCACCTGTTCCACACCAAAACAATAATAATAAGATAGATAAGAATAAAGAAAAAAAACATTTAAATTTTTGGACAAAAACAAGTGAAGCTAACTGCCTCCTCACTCCAGTCTCATATATTTATTGCCTAGATAAAAGAGAGATATTAGTTTTATCAAACCCTTAATAAGCTTATTCCCCAAAAAGTAGAATTCTGTGCTTAAGAACAGTGTAGCTGACAAGTCTCAAATCTGATCTGTCTATCAGTACCTGATTGCTTCCTACAGATTTGCAGTACATATAAAAACAGCACCCAAACCTCAGATCTTCAGACTGAACTGATTCTAGTAAATGATCAGTGTCAATGATCAAACCAGTTGCTAATATTAGCTGCTGCAAATATGATGCCAAGTGAAATTTCATTGTATTTCTTGTACGATGACAATGAAGCTTCTTCTTATAATATGGGTGTTCCCAATACTGATGACAGAAAGAGCGGTAAGTTCAGACACAACATGCAGCTCGTTACTTTTTTGATCAAAGCTCTTTAAAAGACTGTGAACAATTACGATGTGAACACTCACTAAGACCCTGCCAGAAATCTGTGCCTATTGAGCGGTTAACCTTATAAACAGCACTTGTATAAGCCTTTTTTTTTTTTTTTTTGGCGTAAGACTGAACATAACAGCTTCAAGAGCAACATTATCTAATCCTGAACTGAATACAGTCAGAAACAAGTGACAATTTAGCTTAGGAAAAAAAAGAAGAAACCTCATAATCTTAAATGAACTGAACAAAAGTGAATCATGATTTCCACCTCTGCCGTAAACATTTATTTTGAGCTGGATCTGGAGCCCACTTTGTCAATTAGCAGCCCCTGATAGGGGAAGCTGAGCTGAGTGAGGAGAGTCAGGAAGGAAGGACAGCTGTGGGTATGCATGGAAAGGGAAGTGCTTGGCAGCAGTAGGGAACCATATTTTCCATCATTGGATCTCTTGTTTGTGTTAAAGTGTGAACTGGCGGTACAGAGGATGTGGTGGAGGACAGAGGATGCACGGAGACACAATACCTTTGAGAAGAAAAGCTTTCATTTTATGGTTTCTATATTTGCTCATTCCCTTTTTCTTTTTCTGGGCTGAATGTTCCCTGCTGACCTGTAATTCACAGAAAGCTTTTATTTTTCCTCACTGCCATAACTCCTTCGCTGATTCTTCGGCCCAGAGGTGATATCAGATAAGGTTGCATAGCAGCTAATAGCTTCTTGGCTCTCAGGCTTGGTACTTTATCTATTCCACAGTCAGCCTTTCACTTTCCCAGCAATACTGCACATTTATTTGGATGTGTCTTTGGTGTATATACATAAATCGGCCAGTCCTGTGCACTCCTGGCAAAGGACATGCTGTTGCCTCAGATTCTACAATAAAAGGTCACATGATGGCCACTACCCCAGTTCCTCTCATTCCTGACACAGTACACTTTATGCTTATCCAAAGTTTTTTTTTACATTTTGTTTTATGCAATGATGAGACACATAATACATTAGTAATCAGAGCCGTATGTTCAGCACATTTGCCAGGTTTCGGTTGAAAGTCTAGAAATCAGAACATACTGGCAGAGAGAGTACTTTATAATAAAGTGACAGAGGATACTCATTATCAGTCCAGATCAGTCACTGCTGACCTGGGATTTTATGTCCTATAAAAGGATTTGATGTAGCACTTAATATATTCTGGTAAATCTCTGGGTTGTTTTACAAGATTGGTCATTGCCTCCCACGCATGATATCTTTTTGCAGCTGGAAGTACTTGGGTCTCAGCAAACTTCAGCATGTTTGATTTCGAAAAATCAGATACTCTTGTGCACGCATTTTGTTTTCCTGGTCAATTTTTCTCATCAGATCCAGATTATAAAAAGGAAGCCGTAACATACAAACCTGCACTTTTCTACACCTGCAGCACACTGCAGCAGCTACAGGCAGCATGCTGCAAGTGAGAAGAATGACAAATTTTCCAAGCCTCTCAGTCCGCTGGGGACAGCTAGAAAGCCGGGCTTTCCTGTTATCATCTTAAGTGTAGCCACTGTTACATACCCTGCGGTACTGTGAGCTCCCGGCTGCTTGGCGTGAGGCAAGCTTCTAATCATGCTGAGTGAGGACAGGGGCCAAGTCAGTGGGGATAAAGGGTAAGTGTGGCAGAAGGGCAAAAGCAGAGTAGTGAGCGGCTAACAAAGCTTTTGGATAATTTATGACTCCCAGGGCACAAGGGGGCCTGGTCCCAGCTCCTCGGCTGTGAGGAGCCTTTGCTCCACACCCTGGAGTAAATCAACCACTCTAAACCTTGACATGCTCAGAGTTGCCCCCGAGCAGCCTATCGTCCCCACACTACACTCCATACGGCTGTTGTAAATCAGCTGGACATCACAGAGGGACAGGCAGACAGACGGAGTATGGACAAAGGACTCCCTTGAGGCTAAGGTCCTCAGGGACTCAAAGCTCTCTGTCTTTTATCAATGTATGGTTTTAGTTAAGTCTTTTTGGGCAGACACACAGGCAGACACCAAAAATCACTGCATGTCCACACACCATTTTACAATATAATAGAAAACTAGCTTCAATTAAAAATACCACAGCATATTATGTTATTAAATCAGAAAAAACATTAGTCAGTTTGACTTGGTTTTTTTCCCAACGACCAAAGTCTTTGGGGACACTGTTTTAAAGTTAGAAAAATCATCCACCAGCTCCTTCTTTAACGTCAGATTGTCCTTGGAGCAGACGCCGAACCTCAAATTGCAACTGCCAAATTCATGCCATATAATACATTGCTCTTAGTTGTCCTTTCCATGTTCTGCTTTAGAATGAGAATGTATGAAGACCTTTGGGCTTATGAAACACTTGCCAAGGCCATGTTCCCTTTTGTAGGGCCTGAAATATTCATATTTGTCCATAACCCTACAGCAATGAAAAACTCAATTTGAAACTAGAGCTCCCTGACCATAGCAGAGGACAGATGCTTATGTCAAAATATATATATAAGTCATATGAGACAAAAGTTATCCATGTCACTGAGGAACTTATTTTTTAAAAAGCAATTCTGGTTGACACATCGCTAAGCACTCCTGATGTTCAATCTACTGTACATAATGCAAGTGTACAGTTGGCAACATCTGAGTTGTTTCCTGTTCCCAGAACCTCTAGAGCGTGTCTTAACAGAATGACAGGAAGACAGAGTTTTGAACTTGGAGCTTGACCTGACCTTTGACACCCAGCTTAGTCCCACTCAGTGCTTCGTTTGACCTTGCCCTTTTTATCCAAACTTTAACGCAATGTTGCAAAATCACAATCTTTTTTTTAAAAACTATTTTTCCTAAAATAAGCTCGGACACAGCAGATTTTAACTAAAGAGTTCATCTCCTTGTATTATTCCTTGTTGCCTTATGAACTTTAGTGTGAATGCCTCAGCAGTGTATGACATGGATCAGAACATCATCACCTCTGATTCCTGTTGTTGTGCTCTATCAGTTAGGTTTACTGCAAATCAGCTGTCATGCCCACGAAGCTAATTTCTGATTGAGTGAGGTCTCTGATGTGCAGAGGTCCCACAGTCTGTGTTCTGTGTGCTCAGCAGACATTTCCGATGACGGCACACATGTTTCTGATTACACCAAGAGAACAAACACACAACAAACAATAGAGCTGTTCAAATGCTCTCTATAGATGTATCCCATGTGGGCACAATAGCATCAAACCTATCTAACACCACAGGATAGCGGCACAAAGAAATGTGAGGAATCTGACTCTGACAGTTCGTGTTGAAAGGCATGGAAAATCACAGCTCAAAGCCAAATAAGGAAAAGAAAACTGAGCACTATTGCATTTGGCATTTTGGAAGCATTTTAGTTGTGTCAGTGAATAAGTGAATATTCTAGATCCAAACTTGGGTGATGGAAGTTGTCAGTGTTAATTTACCTTAAATCTTGATATTTATGCGGTTTAGAAAAGACCCCTTTAGCAGCGCACTACTACAAGATATTATGTGAATGAAGATATCATAGAGTTTAATGACAGAAAGAGGCCTGGAGAGAAGTGGGAATGAAACAAACACACACACACACTTGCGTATTCAGACACACAGAATTGCGAAAGTGTTTGGGTTCCTTTTGGATTCCTGGGAACAAAAAGATTTTACTACTGAGTGTGACTTACTGAAGATAAATGTTGACAACAGCTGATTTTTTTCTCCTGCCTGTGGGGTGCCAAGGCATGGGAGGGTCATAACTCAGTTTTACACCACTGGGCGATGAAGCAAAACTTAGTAGACAGGAAGTGTTCCTGTTGTAGGAAGTTTACATTCAACTAGATGTTCATTCATCAACCTCTCTACCTGCTACCTGTCTTTAGAGCATGACAGATAGTTTATCTACGCACCTGTCCAGATCAACAAATTCAAACAATTCTCAGGAAAAGTGAAATAACCCAGAATCTGGGATGTAAAGTTGCCAATCTAACCATTTCTGCACTGCTGCGTTGTATTCCTTCTGCTCATGTCAGCTCGTGTTTCAGGTCATGCTCTAGCAGGGGCACTGCTGCCACTGTATATCATCAAAACAGTTTGGATTCTATAGTTGTGGTCTGTAGCTATCACTGCTTGGAGCTCTCCAAACCACATCAAAGAGTAGACTGTAGTTATCGCTGGAGAGCAGTGCATACTCAGGATAGCTCTCACACACATTAAAATACACACACATACACATGCACACACGCACACACACAACACACTGCGCCCGCATTGCAGTTCAGGCAGCGTCATGTGACATGTCACTGTGCCACACAAGCCTCATCCTGATTCCCTCTAGTGCGGTTTCTTCCAGCTGTGTTTGAGGTCTGCTGAATACACACTTCAATGTGAACTGCCGGTAATGTGTTGACACAAGCTGACCTGTAAGAGGTAGACATACCGTGTGTGAAAATGTGTTTAGCCCTGGTCAGAACCAGCTTGCACGCATGTGTTTTCCAGTGCACTCTAGGAATCACTTTAAAACCTTTTATAGGAGGACAATGATTAAAACCCGTTTCCCTGGGCTTACCATTTTGGATAGTTTACCTCCGAAACTAATTTTCCTCAAGATATTTACAACAGCACAGTAGTGTATAGTTGTCATGCGGTTATGTGCATACATAAACACACACCTGCTGCTGAGTGAAATCACAACCAGATGAATTAGGCATATACTGCAGCATGGCAGTGGTCTGATGCACCCGGATGAGAACCCAGCCCACCCCTGTAATTACTGTCAGACACACAAACAGACATGCATTAACTGGGACAGGACAGCACATGGGAGACATTAGCACTGCCAAGAGGGCCGCACATGTGTAAAGTACAATGTGGGTTGAATATACATTAATAAAGACATGATGATGCTTTACTCATGTTGATTTATTAACCAGTTTGAGGCTTAAGAGAACATTACGGTCATCATGTCTTCCCAGCTGAGCCCTGAGGCATTTACTCAACCCAAAAGAAAAAACAAGTGTTCCACTTAGCTGCAACATTGTAGATGCCACCTGCAGAAATGCAGCGATTTAACTGCATGTGTGCTTGTGCAAGTATCCTTATAAGGACCAGTTTGCGTTTTAGACAACTGTAGTGAGGACATTTTGACTGGTTCTTACGTCTTCACACCCTTTCAGAGGGCTGTTGCGTTCAAACTTGATTTAAGGGTAAAGCTAGAATTAGATTCACACATAGTTGCGATGGTTAACATTAGGGAAAGGGGCACATGAGTAGATTAAGACAATGGATGTCCTCCCAAACATAGCCACTAAAATATGTGTGCATGTATGTGCATGTGTTTATATTCTGTAACGCATGGAAACCTGATACACAGCGACTCTCTCTCTGTGGCCTACAAGTGTGTTTGTCTATCCACAGTTATTTCAAGTTTCTGTGGAGACAAGGAAATGGGATGCATATTATACAATAATGTAAGACAACATTTGTTTTAAGGCCACTTATGAGAGTTATTTTCACTGTTATTTAATCTGTAAATTATTTTCTTGATTAGACGATAAATGGTGTGGTGTATTAAAGCTACACTCGTAAAAGCTAAAGTGATTTAACTTAGAACGAACACGTATTTAGGAAAGTGGAAAAAGCAACTGTATTGCTTAAAGAGCACAAGTATTAAACAAAAAAAATATAGCTTAATCATTTTTGTTAATCAGTTAATTAAATCATTGACTAATATATCAGTTTTCAGTGAATTATCTCCTTAGAAAAGTTAATTTGTTCTCCTTGTCTAAATGCCCTCCTTGAGAAGAAACCATGGCCTCAGTAACAAATTTCTTGAATTCACTTGAGAAATGAAGTGTGAGAGAAACAACATGCCCTTGAGCAGTGGAATTTCTCAAGTTTAGAGCCAGAAAAACATAGTACCACCACCATGACAACTCTGAAAAGAATGAAATTGTACATTTAAGTTTTGAGGGGGAATAAGACCACATGAAATACTCGGATTTCGATTTTTTTTGTTGTTGCTTAGGCTCACACCACAAAACACAAGAGATCTTCTGTAGAGAGAGTCCTCTTGAAGATGAAAATACAGAAGTGCATGCTGTCAAGGTCAAAGTAGATCAAGATACTTTGTTGTGCTTTATTGTTCCCATGAGGAAATTTGTTTTGAACCCACCGAAGAACCTCTCAAAACTGTTTACTGTGATCTTATGTAGCAACAAGACACACCATGTTCTCAATGAGTAACATAATACCTTCTGCATGCCTGAGAATAGTCAGATACACATGGGACATACTGTAAAACTGTAGAAAAATATGACTGCAAGGAAAACACCCCCATACTTGTGTTTTCATGTCTCACAAATTTCTTTGGAGAATGATTTCATCCACAAAACATTCATCTGGTCCCGGACAGCTGATGAAGGCCATACAGCCTTAAACAGTCCATTATCAAAGCAAGGAGGACAGTATGCAGGAGATAACAGATGAAGCACAACTCCATACTCCACCACCACACAGGGATGACATAGTATTAATCATGGATCACCTGTGAAAGTGCATTTAGATAGAGTGTCCTATTTCCTCGCTAACCCATGTAAACACTCAGCATGTTGTGGAACCAGAACTTGACAGAAAATCCCTGAAAAGCAAGCCCACCAAGCTCCGCACATGAAAACTTAAACCTGTAACACTGTCTTTAAATCTTACCTGGCTTGTTATTCAACTGTCAAGATGCAAAGCAACACAGAGCAGCAGTGTTAACGGCACACCACCCCACCCTCTGGGATTTGCACCTCCTACACCCTATAAATCCCCTAGCCTGTTCTTTACACAGAAGCACAGATTTATCACATATGCTAACACCAGAATGCATACGTTGAACAGTTTTACCACCCACGAAATCCTGTGAGCTCGGTGTGGTCCATCAGCTAACTTTAAACAGCTGAACTTTACCTAAATTAGGATGTGCACAAGACATATTCGCTCCTCTCTCTGTGATGAAGGATGTTAAGCGGTGGTTAAATACATAAAAGATGGAGGGACGAGAGGTTTACATTCCACTCTGCAGCTCAACCGTACAGTTACAACATTGCATGAATGTATCAGTTCATTTCCCACCATGAGTGATTTATCAGCAGCTTTATAGTTTATTTACTTATTCTGACTTCTATCTGTGGGCGTATGTATCCACAACCCAACAAAGAAAACACTGTGTCTGTGCGCTACCTGATCAGAGCTCTGTACACTGCAGGTCTTTTACTAATTAAACTACAAGGTCTTACTGTGACACACTTTCCTTTTGGTTCAGGACTTTTTTAAATACAAAACCCCTCCAGTGTCTCTGGAGAGTTTCCACTAAAGGTGACCCACATATACCAACGAAGCAACTAAATTAGACCAGTGTCTCCATCCTCCTACACTTCATGAGCCAAGGGTGACAGCAATATCTATCCCTATATAGATATGTTTGTTTAGACAAATAACATTGCTTGGAAAAATTACTGGCTGCTGCTCAGGCACCGCACTGCAAGGCGGAGAGGATATTTTAATTAAGTCCTTCATTTATTGTTGCAAGACACTGGAAATAAACTTCCTCTGAGATGCAAATACTTGGCAATGCTCACGTTTGTGACATCCATGAAGTGCAGGCTTTCCCAAAACCTTTGAAAAGCAATTACATTAAAAGAGACTGATGCTTTCTAGAAGAGGAGAAGTTTTGAGGTTTGGAGTGACTTATAGTACAATGCCATTCTGCAAGGTCTGGCTGCACTGGGTCTGAGTGGATACATGCATATAACTGCTTCCCAAGCTGATTATGCAAAAAACAAATACAATGGGCAGCATGTTAAAATGTGGTCCAGACCAGCACATTTCAGTGGTTCAGTGAGTTCCTCCTGGTTTATGGTTCCTCCACTGTTGGGTCAATCTGTGTCAATTTAGACAGAATTCAAGAAATATGTTGCTGCATCGTTGAAGATTGAAGAGACAAGGTTACGCACCCACGTGGTTCAGCTGCATTGTTCAAGAGGCCTCCATCTGATGATAACTTTTGAGTGCCAGTATCATATGTTTTTTCAGCCATCCCAGCTCCAGGTACAACGAGGACAAAAATAATATTAAAATCAAGAGAGACATCGAAAAGTCTTTTGAGTATTCACTTTCTCAGGTAAATGATATGTGAATCCTCCAATGAATGACGACTCTTTTACATTGTTTTCCTTTGTTGCTTTTAGTACAGCATCGATGCCATGTTTTCACTTGTCTTGTTTGTACAGCACTCGCCATGATGTGTCTCAATAAAAACAGCATTTATTGTGATGTGTCAAATTATCATCAGTTTCTCTGTTCAGCCCTCACTTCAATGGGAACATTTCGAAAGGCAAAATAACCTCACAATAATTTTTTGTCAAATCTCACTGTAAAGACAACTTAGAGGCAACTTGTAACTGCGCATATGATGACAATATGTAACCTCTTAGCACAAATGAGTCCACATCACCATTGTGTGTGCTATATTTGCCACACCGGTGTTAGAGGCCTCAAAAGTTGCTGAAATGTCATCCAAAACTGTATTTTTAGTCGGAAATATGGATACATCTGAATTTTGTACACTTACAGGAACTTTCTGAGCCTTGGTGCCACACTCATCTAAACATTTTTCACTTTTTCCCTCACTGCTGGAGCCACTTTACCACTTAGATCTGCTGGAAACAGTTTTGTCTGTGTCCAAATTCTGTGGTTGTTGTATTTCCAGTGAACTCAAGCAACAAATTAGTCTCAGAGGTAAGACGTTTATGTGAAAACACAATTTTTCACCAGCTCTAAAAACATATAAAATGTATTATAAGTAAACTCTAAACCAAAATCTAATGGAGGTATAGCAACACAAGTGTCTGAAATGACACTGACGCTGTTAGTTCTCCACTAAAATAAGTGGTTTTGTGGCGCCACCTAGAGGCAGAGCGCTCCTGCGGCGGGTGAACCAGCAGAGGGCGCTCTACAGCAAGAGACTCGTTGACCACAGAGCCGGAAGCCAGCAGCCAGCTTGGCAGGCGACAAGACATGAACCAAGGCAGTGATGTTGTGTAACTGCACGTTTTGTGAGTATTTTCTGTCTTTGTCGCTTCGGCAGCTTTATCCAGACAACGCTGGTACCACAGTTATCCCCTGATGAGGAGATGTGTTTTAGCCTACTGGTAGTTTAAAGTGTCACCAGTCCACAAAGCAGAACAGCTGATGGTGTTCGGCTCTCTGTTAGCTTAGCAGGTTAGCCTAGCCACGTAAACAATGGACGCCTGTGAGAGAATTTAACGTTTCTTTCAACTTCACGTCGATGTTTTAACTTTTATTGCGGCTCATTCTTCGCTTAGAACAAGAGTCGTATGTAATGTTTTCTCTTCTTTCAATTTTTAATCCTTTACACGAAAATAAAGCCCGTTATGCTGAGTGAGCTAACGTTACAAGCAAGTGTTATATAACGTTTATAGTGAACACTTCTAAGACAGTAATAAGATAATTTACAATAACTGTATTTAGTCAACGTTACATCATTTATAAAGCTCTGTGAGAGCTTGACCTCTGAATTTTCTGTTCCTCTGACTCTGTTGGCAGCTCCATCACTATGCCTGTAGAAGGTACAGAGGACCAGGTGCCCTCCTCTCTCTCCAGCCCGGCTAGTGCTGCCCTAACGCCGGGAGGGACAGAGGAGGATGGAGCTACGAGGATCTCAGCGGTCTGCACTTTCCCAGAAAACAGTCAGGGCTCTGAAGCTGCTGCTGCATATCCTGCTAACACTGGACCTGGGGAGAACAACAGTGGTGAGCTATGCAACATGTTGAGAGAAAGGATGGAGAGTGAAAGCTGACTTATCAAAGGATTTATCATGACAAACACAAAGTAATTTAATATACTGTTGCATTTAAGTTGGCAAGAAGTCTGGAGCCCTGCTGCAGATCGACCGACAGCGCATTCAAGCATCCTCTGCCAGTTCTGGGGCTGATGAACTGCAGGGCCTTGGGGTGGCTGTGTATGACCAGGACGTTCTTGAGCAAGGGGTTCTGCAGCAAGTGGATGAGGCTATCCAGGAGGCCAGTCAGGCTGCAGCGAAAGTTGAAGCTGAGAAGGAATACCAGTCTGTGCTGGATGATGTCAGGTAAAGGGCAATAACCGCAAATAATTTGGGACACGTTATGCTAAATTATCCATGTGAAAGCTTCAATTAAATCATATTTTTTTTTGCTCAAATGTAGATGATCACGCTTGGATGTTTTTGTAGTAGATAACTGTTCAGTTTAAGTGCTAAATAAAAATTCTAAAATAGTTTCAAGCATCAATGAAGAAAATACTGAAAAAACGTTCTTCCTGTCCCTCCAGTATCTTTATTTTCAACATTGTTTTTATTTTAAAATTACAGTAAACCTTAAAAGGGTGGCTAAATCTTACTCTACTTTTTACTGTATTTCAGGTCCGTGACAGTGTCTCTAAAACAGATCAACAAGATTATCGAGCAGCTTTCTCCCTATGCAGCCTCCAGCAAAGACATCAGCAGGAAGATTGAATCTGTCAAACGACAGAAAGAAAATAAGGTAAAAGACTAAATATGACAAGCTGTGAAATTAAAACAATATGGTTTACATGATAATGTTATAATAACATATTATTGACAGTGACGGTGAAGATAATGACATTTTTTCATTCAGGAGAAACAGCTGAAGAAAATCAGAGCCAAACAAAGGCGACTTCAGGCCATTCTGGGACAGGAGGACACTCAAAGGGTGGAAGCTGAGCTGTTGGCAGAGGATGATGATGAAGAGGAAGGTGATGTATCTCAATTTTTAACCTGCTTTTCATTGTGTTTCATTGGGAGGAATTGGTGCTGACTCAGATAAGGCTGAGTCCCTGCCGTCTGTAGATGATATCAAACCAGGATCATGCTGCTGTGTCGCAAATTAAGCAGAAATGGAAACAATAATAGCAGTTAAAGTTGTTGTGGATAAGAAAGCTATTCCATGACATTCATTCCATAAGAAATTGTTGGGTCAGTAAAAAAAAAAAAAACACTTCACAGTGTAGTAATGGGTGTTTGGAATAACAGGATATCCATTTATGTTACACCTTCAGCAGGTTTCACCCTTGGCACACCCATCAACATCTATGTCACAGATCTGTGCAAAATGTACGGATATCTACTTGTGCTTTTCTTGTGACTACTATGTATTTAGTATTTGAAAATTCTCTACATTCTCTATGTAGCAACACAACACTATTTACTGTTTTGCACCACCTTTTGGGATCTGTTTGCTCCTGTTTGATTGGTGCGTCATAAGTGAAAGATGTTGTCCAATGTGAAAATCTAACAACTGTGATATGAAATACCAAACGCAAAGCTGCTGTCAGTAGATATTTTTTAATGTTCATTTGCTGCTGTAATAACAATATCTACTACAGTTTTGCTTCATAAACCTAGATCTGCAACAGCTAGTAAATTAGTAGATTAGTTGCTGAAAAGAGAATTAATCATTGTCTATTTTAACACATTTTGCAAGGAAAATGCCCAAAATGTTGTGGTTATATGTTCTATTGTATCATAATTGCTACTATAATACGGCAAATATTTGTAGAAGGTTTTGGACTGTTGGTCAGACAAACAGCACATTTAATGACACTGAATTGTAAATGGCACCAAATGTGAGTCAGTACTGATTTATAATTTAATTTCCTGCACACCAGTTTCATTATTATTAGCAGCTTAAACAAGCAAATATGAAGGTACACGGTGGAGTGTTTTCTTCTTCATAAAACACAAACTGATCATCCTAAACCTTTTAAATTGTTTTTGGAGGCATGCACATCAGGACCAATAAGAAGAATACAAACAAAAGATTTGCTAATCAAACATTGCTCTATAGTGTTATTGTTGCTTAAGAAAACTGTGTGTGTCAAGATTTGATAATAGGCTGTTTCTGTATCTAATTCTGCATTTGTGTGCCATGTACCAGAAGCCGGACCGTCCACACTGGGCAGCATGCTCATGCCAGCTCAGGAGACTGAATGGGAGGAGCTTATCCGGAAAGGTCACATGACTCCTTTTGGAACCCGAATTCCGCAGAAAGAGGTAAAGAAGGAGCCCCGAAAATTGATGCTCGCTGAGAATTCTGCCTTTGATCAGTACTTGGCAGACCAAGCCAAATTGGCTACGGAGAGGAAGAAAGTCCCTCTTCTAAAGAAGAAGAGACGCTCTGGACTGGACCCTAATGAGGAGAAAACCAAAAGAACTGGATCCTCGTCCAAAGATAAAAAACTGAAGAAGCGCATGCGAAAGCTGCAGATAACTGCTTTGAAAGCTCATCCTAAAGCTCGGCCCAAGGCTGAGCCACAGCTCCCAAAGCCAAGGAAGAAGCGCCATGTTGAAGGAGAGGAGACAGACAGCGAGGGGTCAGAGTACCTGCCCAGTGAGGAATTAATAGATCCTGACCAAGAGGAGAGAGAAGCCATGGAAGAGGGCTTTGGGGAGGATGATGATGAAGAGTATGAGTTGAAACCATATAAGAGAAAAGCTGAAGGGAGAGGGCGGAAGAAAGTTAAGAGAAAAGACAGCGAGGAAGAATATTGCCCTGAGAGCTCAGATGAAGACGAGGATGACAACGGTAAAGCCAAACGAGTCAAAGATGATGGAGACGTGGAGTACTACAGGCAAAGAATAAGGTATGATCCTGCGCTTTAAATGTATATGCTGCTAGAAACTTGCAGTTGAATTTATGGTTGGATGTAAAGGTGCAAAAGTTTTATCAGTTTTCGTCTAAAGAGCGTGCAGAAATCCACGCCTGCAAATGACATGCTCAACAAACGCCAGATTGAGCTTTTTACTTTGCATCACATTTGTAATGGCAGTGGTGCAAATGTGCTATTGTTATTCCTTTTACTTAAGGAGAAAAGCAGTTGGTTTTTGCTGGCTCCATAGTGCAGAAAGAGAGTTAATCCCAGATGAGATTGGCAGCTGTTTCTTGACTAAGCAAATTCACTCCCTGCTCTTCTTCTCTCTCTGCTCTCACACTGGCCTAATTATCCTCCTGCACATGGTTTTATACACTCACTCACTCTAATGCTCAAATTAATGGAAGAGCAGCCCTAATGAGATTTCATATTTATAGCTGCCAAATAAATTGTGTTGGCATGTGTCCTTTTTCTACACTATAGTGACTGAATGTCAATTCAACAGCATAGACACGGCATGGATGGTGAGGCTAGCTTATGTGAGGAATGATATTATTAGAGCGGGCGGTATTTGTAGTTGGGTGGGGGTTGGAGTGGGGGCAGAAAAGTGTAATTAACTGAACCAATGCTTAGTCTTGACTTAATTAGAGAGTGTGGTCTCCCAGGCCCAGCTAAAGGACCAGTTTTGTGGCAGGGTGACAGGACCAGGCCCAAATGAAGATGGATTCTTATCCTCTGCACCTCACACCTTTCTGGGGAACTCGCACTACTAATTGTCTGTATCAATCTTCATTTGCTGTGCGACGACTGTGCCTCTAACTGCCCTCTCTCCTGCACTATTAAAACTGTTCTCCTTTACATTTCCTTTTTGCTGTAGATGTTCCACCACTCAAGGGAAATACCCACAACTCAAAACATTTGCTATCCATACACCTATGTAGACAAGTCTTAAAATAAATAGCACAGTGCAAGAGGTCAGATAGAACATCCTAGTATCCATTATCTATATCCACTTGTCCTGTCTGGGGCTGCATGTTGCAGAAACTATTTCTGCAAGAACAGAAAGGCAGCGTGCACTCTGGACAGGTTACTAATCTCTTACAAGGCATGCGCTTATAGTCAGAGAAATCCAAGAAGAAACTGTGTGCTGTTCAAATATTTCTTTCAGCTTGGATTACAAAATTATTTTTAATTTTACATGTATCACACACTATTAATCACAAAAAGTTTAAACTGACTTTTTCAGCTGTCAATTTTTTGACGGCCGAAAGATGAAGCAAATCTTCATTTCCTTGCCTTACTTATATTGTTTGATTCCCCCAAAATCCCCACTAAAATAGGGAAATCTATTTTCCTATTTATGTAAACTAACACTTCATAGATATATATTTATTTTTGTACTAGGAGATGGAAGCGGCAGCGGCTTCGAGAAAGGGAGGAGAAGAGAGAAAGAGGTGAGGAGCTTACAGATGACAGTGATGCAGAATTTGACGAAGGCTTCAAAGTTCCTGGTTTCCTCTGGAAAAAACTTTACAAGTAAGTTCAGTTTGAAACATTGACTATCATAGAGTATTATGTCATATATTAGTACATGTTCTAAAGGTTGTCTTGCCAATAAGGAAGCGATAGCAATTGAATGAAAGCTTATCTTATTTGTCTACTTTATGCTCTTAATCACCCCCACTGTTCTGAAAGACCTTTGCCCTCAAATTGTGAATAACCAGAGATTATGTGATCAATAAGCCATAAACTTAATTTGTTTACTGCAAGGTCACTAGTCGTCACTGTTTAAAAAAACAAAAACAAACAAACAACAACATTCTGTCCGTCTGTTGCTTCAAAACTGTTAAAGAAACATCATGGTGGTATCAATTAGCTTAGTCTTTCTGAAAACATAATATTTGTCAATTTAATATGTGCTTTTTGCATTGATTTAGTAATAGTCACTGTAGAAAAAAATACTTCTGGCTTGCAAGTACAGTCATAATTTCTCAGATTGTTCATCATTCCTCTAGCTGGTAGTTATTGTGTAATTTAGTCTGACACTTCAGTAGTGTGTATGCTCACTGATGAGCATAAATGAACCGGATTTCAGTTTAAATACAATATGATTGCCAGGCCACCCTTTCTTGTCTGTTAATTTAAATGCCCAAAGTCGCTGTGACATGCAGGTGTTTAAACTTATTTATGTATGTGTGTATCATATTTTTAGGTACCAGCAGACAGGTGTGCGGTGGTTGTGGGAACTCCACTGTCAGCAGGCAGGAGGCATCCTGGGAGATGAGATGGGATTGGGTAAAACCATCCAGGTCATCAGCTTTCTGGCCGGACTGAGCTACAGCAAACTGAGAACTAGAGGGTCCAACTACAGGTATACACACACACAAACACACACAAACAAACTGTGTCCAGAGACTGTGTGTCTGTATGGTATGAATATTTGATTAGGGGGATTTCTGCTTGAGAGTGTTCATCTGAATTATTAAACATGTTTCAATTATCAGACTCTTCACTTTCTTACTGCAGACATCAGAGAGAACACTGACACTCTGTGTGTGCTTGTGTGGGACTGTGTGTCCTCATGAACACTTAAAATGAATTTTAGACTCATAAAGTGGGGGTGGAGCAGGTGTGGGACAACAAATCAGCCACAGAAAACATGAAGGAGATAATCTGGTTTTACTGCGCAAACGACACTCATGCATTTAGTAGGTGGAGCTTCCCTGATGGTCAATACTTTGTCTGCTATAGACGCCCACAAATTGATTGCTTGCAAACTCAATTATGGCCCAGTATCAATAGCTTCCACCAGGCAAAGGTTCATACCAGCCCATTAGTGTATCTTTGTGTGTGTTTGTTTGTGCGTGCGTGTGTGTGTTTGACAAAGTTCTTGTAAATCTTGACAGAGGAGCTGAGGATATGTCTGTGCACTTTGATTCATTTGTTGGGTGCAGAGATTGACTAGAGAAGTAGAGCAAGACTTTGTAGTTGGATCATTTTGTTGTGTTATTGTACACAGCACTCAGCTTTCTCTCATTCCCTTATGTGAATGCATCACACATTGTACATGCAAGCCAAGCACTTTATTATACTTATTGGGAAAGCTTTATTTTCCATTATTTGACATAGAAATGATGACTGTAATTTGCTAATAGAATTTGCTGAGGTTACCCAAAGTTAAATGAACCAAGTTCCTTTGTTTCCCCATCTTAATCACAGGTTTGGGATTAAACTTGTCTCTACTGTGTGTGTTTGGTTGTAGGTATGCTGGACTGGGTCCGACAGTCATTGTGTGCCCGGCTACAGTCATGCATCAGTGGGTGAAGGAGTTTCACACCTGGTGGCCACCTTTCAGAGTGGCAGTTCTACATGAAACTGGCTCCTTTACTAGCAACAAGGTAGATGTGGACTTGTCCCTGTGTGTGTTTTGCATCTTTATATTCATAATTTAGCGAGGACGTTTTCTACAGGGTCTGTTTTTCCTCTGGGGGGCACTAGAGGTCTGTTTATACAGCATTACCTCCTAACCTTATCCCCTCTTCCTCTCTCTGTTCAGCCATATGGAGGCAGTTTCCCTGTTTGGACACTCTTTGAAATACAGGCAACTAGAGATAGTTAGTACTTGCACTGACAACGACCTTGACTGTTTGTGTCTCTGTTTTTTTGTTTTTGTCTGTTGTAGGAAAAGCTGATTCCAGAAATAGCATTGTGTCATGGTATCCTGATTACCTCGTATTCAGCTGTGAGGAATATGCAGGACACCCTACAGCGCTACGACTGGCACTACATTATACTTGATGAAGGCCATAAAATCAGAAATCCAAATGCTGGAGTTACCACTGCCTGCAAACAGGTATTTTTCACACAGAGACACACGTAATTGCACATAAATGTCATTATGATTTGAAATTGTGATGCATTCTTTTAAAGTTTTGTAGACTTACGTCTTCCTGCATCTTTCTTTTGATGTGTTCACCATGAGAACTTATTTTTCTTCTTTTAGAAGTAGTTGTTTCTGCAGTAATTCTTGAGTTGAAATGTACAACTAAGAATCGTCCTTTCTCCTCTCTAGTTTCGCACTCCTCACAGGTTCATCCTGTCAGGTTCACCTATGCAGAACAATTTGAAGGAGCTGTGGTCCCTATTTGACTTTGTCTTCCCTGGCAAACTGGGGACATTGCCTGTCTTCATGGAGCAGTTCTCTGTGCCAATTACCATGGGAGGATACAGCAATGCCTCACCTGTGCAGGTACATGAACACAACTACAAATGCACAGTTAGGATTTGTCTAAATTCTGTTCCTCAGTCATTTTCCTTGTAATTGTATGCAACTGATATTTCAAGAGGTAGCCAAGGTTATCCAGCAACCCTATAATTAAACTGTAACTGTACCATAAGGAGGGAGCAATGAAGGTGTCATTTGACAACACTAGTCACACACATGCATATATTCTCAATGTTGGAGAGCGAGATGGAAGCAGGTAAGAAGGAGAGATAGTGGAACAACAGAGCCATTAAGTGCAGTTCAGGATAATGCAGGGCCTTGCAAAGGAACTTCAGTACATCCCTAGTGTGTGTGAGAGAGGGAGAGGCTAAAGTAGAGAGCCAGTGAGCTAAATTGTAGCCCTTTGTCATTAGTGTCCAATCGTTAATAACCCACTGACTGTATAGATTTAATTATTTAAGCCGGCTATTGATGCTTCTTCCGCTGTCGATAATAAAAACCTTTACTAATTATTAATGTTATTAAATGGTCAGAGAGGGCAAAGCTCTGCTGCCTTATCCTCTTCTCGAAATTCTCAGTGCAGCAAAGCAGGCCCTCAGATGATACATAAAGTGTATGTATGTACAGCTAGGTGTATGTAAAAACATATGTGTTTGGGGTGGGGCTTTATGAGCATGTGGATATGGGATCCATTACTTAAGCATGCACTTGCACCCCCATGTGAATCCAGTCAGCAGCTTTTAGATCACCGGATCATCTGCTGCCCTCTTCTTGTTTTCCACTCTGACCTCCATTGAGCCCTAATTCCCGCCATGTTTTTGTCCCCTTCAGCTTTGTTGGGGGTGTCTTTGATCCCTCTGTCGACCCCTAGTGAGTTAATGTTTAAAAGGCTAACTGGCTTTTAGCACTGACTTCAGATAAGGTGTAGCAGGCCGTTTGCAGTGGTGCTTCTAGCGTGGGGTGGGACCAAGTGTTTCTCAAACTCCCCCTCTTTTTCCAATGGAGCTGGCCAGTAGTACTGATGGAAGAGGAGGGCTCTGTCCCTCGAGACCAACAGCACTCTGATCAATGTTTAATGGCTCGTACAGCTGAGAGGGACAACAACATGAGGGAGGTGATAAGAGAGAGCAGAAAGAGCAGCTAAACGTCAGTCATGCCTCAGGAACCATGAACACTGACAGGTGTGTGACTGGTAATGTTTGTTTGACGTGCTGAACTGAAGGCTGCCTTTGTTTTCAAGCGGTTTGTTTTTTCTAAAAGGTTTAACTGTTGTGAACTTCAGGTCCAGACGGCATTCAAGTGTGCGTGTGTGCTGAGGGACACCATAAATCCTTACCTCCTCAGAAGAATGAAGGCAGATGTCAAGGCCAACCTCTCCCTACCTGACAAAAATGAACAGGTATTCATCATACTCTAAGTCATTTGACCCTGCTCTGTCTAAGTATTGAACATCCTGTAATGCCTGGTTCTCTTAACAGGGGAGATGTTTATCTGATTGGATGTGACTCTTTGTGCCATGTCTAAGGAGTATTTGATGAATGTGCATGGCCCTTGTCAGGTGAAGCCAGCTAATAAAGTCCTAGTAAAGTAAAAGAAGCAGGTATTCATTAAGGTGGCCGGTCTCTGGTCTGTCCTCGTGGCTGACGCTGGTTGACTTCTCAGTCCACTTCAGCTCATTAAGTCAGTCCCTTGGGACAGCATTGGCTTCAAAAAACACATTGCTTCCCTCTAATTTCTCTTCTCACACACTCACTTCATCAAGGGGCTTTAAAGTGGACGTTCACTGCTCATTACGCTCTCTAACGCTGTCCTCTGTGTTTGTGCCTGTAGGTTCTGTTTTGTAGATTAACAGAAGAACAGCGGCAGGTGTATCAGAGCTTCTTAGATTCCAAAGAAGTTTACCAAATACTAAATGGGGACATGCAGGTAAGCCTCGCTTTCATAGTTAAAACGGGTTCTCTGTCTTTGTTAGACGCTTTTTCCATTTGGGCTCTTTTTTTTGACACACAATACAAGCATAAGGAGGGCAAAACTCATGGTCGAGGAGAAGACTTCCAGGAATAAGACTTGCCTTATTCATTATTTACCCACCTAATTGATGAATTTCAGTTCATCTTTCTCACTTACAGGCATTTGTGGGTATTTTGGGTACATGGTACATTTAAAGATCCCCACCTTGAAGTGGCATCCGTGGAATTCAAATTATTGTGCCATGTAAATTTCGTTAAACCCCCTCTAGTTTAACTTTAGTGTTCTTTAAGATGCTCACTGTAAGAAGGCTGTGCAGTTGTTCTTCTCACATTAGCCAGACCCTTGAGAGAAAGACTCTACCATTTATCACCACTGACCAAATGGACGTGGTTGGAGAGCCAGGGGTGACCACAGATTGTATACGCACACACACACATACACACACACGCACGCACGCACACGCTCTTATAGACGTATACAGTGGTCACTCTCAGTCCATTAACCACCATTACTAATGCAGTGACCGTTGGGCCTTCATCAAGATACACAGCCTTTATTGTCCGTAAATAAATTATGCAACTCATTCCTGTAGACTAAAGTAAATGTGTTTATTTGTTTAAAGGTGCAACACTGTGAAATGCAGTAAAATCCATCAATGTTTTACACAAGTTTTGTCACCAAGTTTGTGTTCATGAACAAAATATGTCTGAGAACCCTTTTTTCCCCTTTTTCTTTTGGTGCTGTTTAGGTATTCTCAGGTTTGATAGCACTCCGTAAGATATGTAACCACCCAGACCTTCTCTCAGGCGGGCCCCGGATACTGAGGGGAATCCCTGAAGACCAGCTAACTGAAGAGGAACACTTTGGCTTTTGGAAACGCTCGGGCAAGCTGATAGTGGTGGAGTCACTGCTGCGTCTCTGGTTCAAACAGGGCCACAGGGTCCTGCTCTTCACTCAGTCTAGACAGGTTAGGAACACGATACTCTTGACTTTCTGATCACTTTGCAAAAATAGCTGCCAACGTGTATTATATAATATAATATGATAATACTTTATTAGACAGTTTGTGTTAATGCTCTCAGGTGTATTTTTGTATAGGCAACTTATCATATCTTGAATTGTGATGTAATTTCTATGTATGTGCTGCTGGCTACATACAAGTCATGTGTCTGAAAGTTTGTGAGTGAGATAGAGAGATGGAGAGAGAGAGAGAGTGTATATGTGATAGAGGCCCCAGCTGTTGCAGTCAATACCAATGAGATTATCCCTCAGAGGGAACCTGAGACCCTCCCTGTCGGTATCTCTGTCCATGTAATATTAATCTGCTCTAATCCTTTTAGAGATAATCCAAACCTCAGCCCCTTTTTCCCTGTCTCTGCCTCCTCTCATTGTCTTCCTTTTCTCTTGTGTCTCATTGCTCTTTTTTTATCATCTCCCACATTTCCAGATGTTGGACATCTTGGAGGTGTTTGTAAGGGAGAATGACTACTCGTATCTGAAAATGGATGGCACGACCACAATAGCTTCTCGACAGCCGCTCATCGCTCGCTACAACGAGGTAAGGATTAGTCATCCCTAATGGCTCTGAGTGTTTCCCATGAAAATCCTGTCCTGAGGGACAGAATGCTTCAGTGGAACCCTGCTCACCCTGAGGTGGAAACACTAATTGATAACAATCTGTTCTTCAGAGTGGAAGTAACCTATTTTATGGGTGTGTAAGATGCGAAAATATCATGAGGCATTAGAGCAGAATGTGTGTCTTCAAAACTTATTAGGACTGAATGTGTTATATCTAATAGTAAGTCAAATTTTATTCTGTTTAGATTGAGCTATTTTATTCTCTTTAAGTAGGGTTTCTTAGGAGCAAACAGCGGATTGTCTTTTAAGTCAAATATTTTCAATTTAGTAATGAAAATTGTTATATTATTATACGCCACAGTGATTATCACTCTCAGTATAAAACTGTGTACTTGATGTTCATTAATCACCAGCATTTTTTTCCTTTGCCTTTCTTTGTTACAGGACAAATCCATTTTTATCTTCTTGTTGACCACTAAAGTCGGAGGTCTGGGAGTCAATCTGACTGGAGCCAACAGAGTTATCATTTATGACCCAGACTGGAACCCCAGTACCGACACACAGGTTAGACACGCACATAAAATAATTCAAATCAAACATTTACTAGGTGCATTATTTCTCATGTCAGTCTTATTGTTAAAGCTACACACATTTTCTGATGAAATTACCTATTTTTAGATAATGGCTCATGCTTGCTTTTTACAGTTCTTGCCCCCAAGTTTACTTGCTTCAATGTTCACTTAGAATATTCTAACAGTGTATGACTGTCCCACCTTACTCATTTAATTAACTGTATTATGGTGTTCATAGGCTCGGGAACGAGCGTGGAGGATCGGTCAAAAGCAGCAAGTAACAATCTATAGGCTGCTGACTGCAGGGACCATTGAAGAGAAAATTTACCACAGGTCAGACTTTATATTTTTATGTATGGCTGTAAGTACTTCTTCAGGCATGATATTTAATTGTACAGCTCATAGAACTACAGATTTAAAAATCCTCTGTTGGCTTTCTCTCACCCAATCTTCCATTTTAGTTGTCTTTCCATTGATTTTTCACATTCATGCATATTGGTAATGACATGACTAATTGCTTACATCACTGCTGTATTACTACTTGCGCTATCCCGGTTCCCAGTAATTGAAAAGCTTTCCTGCATTATTAAATGGCCAATTGAGGACTTCTAAACTGTTGCTCTGTTTGGTTTGTGCCTGTAAAGTGCTTTCAAAAAGCAAGAACTGCAGGGATTCTATTTTGATACCTACAGCAGTGAGGTTAATTTTCTCATCCATCAGCCAAACTACTCTGTGGTGACAGAGGATCGGGAGTGCCTACTGAGTTAAAATAGCAAATTACTTACAAGTATCTAATTCTGTATTCTGTCTGTTGTAAATCAGGCAAATCTTCAAACAGTTTCTCACCAATCGTGTTCTGAAGGATCCGAAACAAAGACGGTTCTTCAAGTCTAATGACGTCTATGAGCTCTTCACTCTAGCTGACCCTGATAAAGCTCAGGGGACTGAGACCAGTGCCATATTTGCAGGTCTGCAGATTTTCCTTTTTGTTTGTTTGTGCATTTTGTTCCCACCAGAGAAACATTTAATTGAGCACGTACCTGAGTCTTTTTCAAAAATAGGTGTGAGAGAATTCACCTGACAAGTTTTGTTTTTATCCACAAACAGGTACAGGCTCTGATGTCAAAGCACCCAAGAAACCTCACAGGCCAAAGCCATCACACACTGTAAACCATGGCAGCCATGCACATAAATACTCCTCAGCAAACTTGAATCAAACAGGCGCAGACAGCAAGCACTCCTCGACAGACATCCCTGCAAGAGATGGAAACGCCTCTCCATGCGGTAAACTAAATATCCCGATGGACAGTCAAAGCACCAACCAAAACGGTGTGGATGTTGTGCCAAATATTTCAGCAAATATACAGAATACAGGACAAAATAATAACAGAAACTGGGATGCAGCCAAACCAGCACACAAAAATTCAAACTCACCAAGCTATAGCCAACATAGGGACAAAGACTCTGCCCTGACTAGTCCACAGAAACACAGAGAAAAAAGAAAGCACTGTGACTCAGCTGACCTGGACAAACATAAACAGAAGAAACGCAAACACTCCCACGATGCTAGATTCGAGGGCCGCCGCATCTCTCATTTAGTAAAGAAAAGGACCTATAACAAGGCAGACAGCGAAGAAAACACAACAGAGGACCAGGAAAAATCAGATGATTACGTCTTGGCGAAGCTCTTCAAGAAGTCCGGTAGGCTTTTTTAACCCCATCTGTAATATCTGACATGTTTTTTCAGTAAGTCTCCTGAAACCGGAAGCTGCTTTGTTGATGTTTTTCATGATCTTGTTCAGGTATCCACAGCGTGATGCAGCATGACACCATCATGGAGTCATCCAACCCTGACTATGTTCTTGTGGAGGCAGAAGCCAACAGGGTGGCTAAAGATGCCCTTAAAGCTCTAAAGGTTTCTCGGCAGCAGTGCAGGCTTCCCTTCAATAAACCACCTCCTCCTCCTGCAAGGTACGTAGGCTCACACTGACACACTGAGCTTCATTTACCTCATTCAAAACAAATATCATAATTTTTCTCCTTTTTGGCTCTGTCAGGAAACGTTTTGGACAAAAGAAGAATTCTCTCTTAGTTTCACCTTCTGCTCCGTCTGTCCCCACTCCGAGCAAATGCAAGGTAACTGCAGTGTTCATATGAAATTACATAAGTTATGGCAGGCATTTAGAATTTGTGTTGCCATGTTGTGTATATTAATTGATTTCTCTGTTTAGGATGCTGAGATTGTAAAGCAGTCTGTGTCAAAGAAACCTGGTTCAGGAGCTCATTTCAGCGGAGAGGCAGGAGATAGTGACTCAAACTCCGCCCCACTGTCCTCCTCCTCTTTGC
Organism: Stegastes partitus; assembly: GCF_000690725.1. Classification (NCBI taxonomy): domain Eukaryota; kingdom Metazoa; phylum Chordata; class Actinopteri; family Pomacentridae; genus Stegastes; species Stegastes partitus. The sequence goes on from NW_007578472.1 coordinate 175,143, forward strand.
TGGCCAAGATGAAAGCCCGTAATCACCTCAACATACCCTCCAGACACAGAGACGAAGAAGAAGAGGAGGCGGAGGAGGAGGGTGGCTCCGTAGCTCCAGGAACGAGCCTCCCTCCTGCTCCGCCCACAGAGCATGACGAGCTGCTGGTGGATCTGCGCAACTTCGTGGCCTTCCAGGCGAATGTGGACGGACAGGCCACCACCCAGGAAGTACTGGAGTACTTTAAACCAAGACTGACCCAGGAGCAGGCGCCTGTCTTCAGAGAGCTGCTCAGGAGCATCTGTGACTTTCATAGGACCTCTGGTCAGGAGGGCACCTGGAAACTGAAGCAGCACTTTCGCTGAGAGAAGTGTTGACGAAAGCAGAGGAATGACTATTAGCTGTGATTCATATTTGAATACTTATCTACTGGTCTGTCAAGATCAAGCCCACAATATCTTTATGTTAACTTGTTTTTGTTACTGTTTGTTGTCTTCTGTCAATGTGAGATATCTGTCTGATACACACAAAATCAAAATGGATAATTTAACATCATTACAGTTTGTTCTGGGAGGACCATATATTAGAAAAGCCATTTTGCTGTACAATGGAGTATTGGGTTTACTGATAAAGTAATACATTATCAGCTAATTATCAGTTAACTACGCTTTGAAGGGTAATTCTTTTCCACTGTCTAATTTATTTCTGCTGCAATGTGAGTTGATTTGAGTTTTGGGCTTGTTTGTTCAAGCATTATTGCAATTTCTTCCATTTCGGTTCATTGTTTGCACCTGATTATACTTGAATTCTTTTGTTTTTTGTCTGCTGGAAAGTAATGGCAATGCTCAGAGATATGTGTTCTTTGCTTCTAAAATGTGTAATGTAACAGCCTCACTTGGTCCGATTTTGTACTGTACTTTTATAAAGTTTAATCGGGGAGTAGAGTGTCATTTTGTAAATAAGAACTCACCGTAGGGTTTGTTAGATTTTGTAATGACTGACTTTTCCGGTACACTGTGGAGGTGGGATTGTGTTAGTTCAAAATATGTTGGAATAAGCTACGTCAATTATATGTGATAAATTGACCAAAAAAAATGTTAATTGGTCGCAATGTTTTATAGAAAAAAAAAATGTGATGCATTGTCTTGCATATATTGTTTGCAATAAACCTCTGTAACAGCCTGCTTTTTCCTGTTAGGTTATTTAAATGGACAGAGAAGTAAAGGAAGACTGACTGAATTAATCCAAGTAAAAAAAAAAACAATTGTACTTCACAGTGCAGGTTACCAAGGAAACAATGGACAATTTAGGACCTTCTTTCACAGTTTATGGTGCATTTCCATATTCACTGCTAGAATGCTGGTAAATATTGAGATTTTGAAATAATTTCATGTATTACAATTTCATATATTTTAAGATCAGAGTGTTCTATAGATAATTTCTCATTTTCTTTCCCTCAGGTGTGACTGAAGTGTGGCGCTGACCAGGGTCCTGAAATGTGTTCCGGCTGATAACTGAAGAAACCATGTAGGCCTAAATATGGCACTCAACATCTACAAAATCTAGTTAAAGTTTAGATGTAAAATCGTCTCTACTGTGGAAATGAGAGAGTGGTTTCATTTAGTTATTTAGGCAATAATCAGAGGAAGGAGAGGAAAGGCGCTGACAGGAGGCAGAGACACTTCAGGCCCGCACTCTTGTCAGAGTTGTCTAGACCAAATATTGGGATAAAGTTATCAACCGTTATTTGATTTCAATTTTCTCCACGCACCTCGCCGAGGTCATAATAACAACTTTATTTTCAGTGGTGCATAAATTAATTACGCGCATTTAATAACTAAAATATCATTATATTCCCCCTTTAATAACATAAACGCTGCACGCCAGGGAAACCCTTAATAGCGCGGGGCCCTGTAACTGGCCATTATCCGCCTGTAATGATATTACAGAACCAATTACGCGCCATTAGAAGGGATTTTCTGCACTTTATGTGGTTTAGTCCAATCCCGCACTCCTCTTCTAAATTTCAGCTGCTTCTCGAAGCCTCATTTTGCTTCCACCTCAGAGACGCATGGCGTCTGCGCTCTGCCGTCCCAGATGCGCTTTAAAACTAATTGAAAGGGTCCCGCAGCAGATCATTTATCTGAGGAAGCGAAATAAATCGCAGGACCCCTTGCTGTGAACAAAATCAAAAATTTGGCCTTGTGAGTGTTCTACATGCGCAACCCCTTGTAAAGTGGACCCCCTAACACACCCTGACGAGCAATTAACCCACCCGACAGTCAATCTAAAACCCAAAAGCAGTCATCCTCCTTTTTTTAATATATGAAAGAACCAAATAAAAAGTGCAGCGGGTATGTGTGCATGTTTATGGTTAGGGAATATGCTTGACTCTGGAATAACAATCACTTGTGATGAATTTTTTTGGCACCAGAGCAGAGCTGCCGTTTGCCACCCTGGGCATGTCTCCCCTCTCTCTTCTCTTTTCTTTCTTTCTCCAGTCCTTTCTTTCTGTCTTTCTCTGACACGCACACACACACACACACACACACACACCAGGGGTTTGGGGTGAGAGAGACAAAGCCGTGATAATCCGATTAGGACCAATTAGGCGTGAGATTCTGCGACACTAGCTGAAAGCCTTAACACTCTGTAGACAGTTATACAGTTATAGAGACATCTGGACACTCCCAGAGAGAAACAGAGGGAGAGAGATGTGAGTGTGTGTGTGTGTGTGTGTGTGTGTGTGTGTGTGTGTGTGTGTGTGGGAGAGAGAAAGATGGGCGAGAGAGGGAGGAAGAGAGAGAGTGAGAGAGAGAGAGATCTGGACACTCCCAGACAGAGAGTCAGAGAGTCAGTGGAAGTGCAGCAGCCACTTCTCTCCAGAGCGCGAACTCACTCACATCAGCATCCTCACTGCAGGTAGGATGCTCCGTCTCTCTCTCTCTCTCTCTCCCTCTCATCAACTTAATCCCTCCACCTCTTTCTCAGGACGGTTTCACGTGTTTGTTTTATTATTATTTTTTACATCACAGATCCGAGTCACACCGTCGCTGCCGCAGCCGATCTTAATCTTTGGGTTTAAACTTTTGTCTGTGTTCCAGGTTTCAGCTTCGCAGCTCCGAGACGCGCCAGCATGTTCTACTTTCACTGTCCGCCTCAGCTGGACGGAGAGTGCTGTCGCTCCAACACATGTGAGTTTTCTGTCTTGGCTTTTATTTACACCCTCCTTTCCATTTGATTTAATTCAGTTTTCTGATTTCCTAAAGCTGAAAAGTTTGGTGATGTTTAGAGAGCGAGGTTTGTGCGCACCAAGTGTGTGTGTGTGTTGTTGTTGTTGGAGACCCGAGAACAGGCCTGACTGGATGTCTTCTTTTTTTTCTCCAAAGATATTTTACGATTATTTTTATTTTACAACTAAAATAATAGGCCTATAAAAGCAAAATTACCCTTTTGTAAATTAATAGCGCGTCACGCTGTAATCCACAGTCTTTAATCTACATAACAACACTATAAAAACAGACGTTTTCGCTTCTTGATCATTTTTTTAATTTATTTTTTTTACTTGACTGGGTTGGTTGATCAACGAACGCATCTCCACAAAAATTTCCATCAGTCTAAAGCAACGCGTGTTTTGCTTTTCCTATTAATTTACAAACTGGATGTACAGGCTTAAGTGTGCTCTTCCCTCTGTTGTGTCAGTCTGCTGGCAGTTTTTTGGTGAGGAGCGCTGGTGGTTTGGCCCCGGGGCAGAGGGGGCGTTTTGTCCCGGGCACAGATGTTGGGTGTCATGGCTCTTAGTCCGTCATGGTTCCCCTCAGACACCCAACATCAATGTTTCATGCAGCTAATGGAAACACAAAATGTGTCTCCCTTTGCCAGTGTTTAGATTTTTTACTGTTTTTAAAGACCTCCAAGAAATCCAAGTTTTCTTTTCACATTTATACTAAATATAAATTATTAACCTGAAATATTTTTTTTATAATCAGATCAAACAACCTCTCTATAATAAACTTCTTCTTTTCTTGTTGTTGTTTTTATTTTCCTTTTCAGTGAATTCAGGCGGCTTTGGCAGCCACGCCCCGACTGATTTTGATGATGGATTTCTACGTAGGAAACAGCGCAGAAACAGAACCACATTTACTTTGCAACAGGTAATTATTTTCCAGGACAACAATCATAAAAAACAAGGGGAACAAGAAATGGGCCTATCCTAAACTTCAGTGGAAGAAAAACACACGTGGGGAGCTGCTTTATTGAATAAAAAGTTGGCCAAGTTTTCAACATTTATCACCTTGGTCAGAGAGCTGTGCCTTTCAGATAGTAACTAAAAATAAAAGAAAGAAATTAAGGCCTGTGTCAGTAATTTGATATTAACCAAAAAGGCAATGCTTCAAATATATGACAATACAAATATAAGACTAGAAAATCTTCTCTTTAAAAAAAAATAAACAGTAGAAGGTTGTGCGTGGGCATGGATGAAAATTGCTCTCATTACGCACTGCAGGTAATTTGATATTAAACCAGTTTTGAGCTTTATTGTGGATTATTTTAATGTTTTTTCATCTAATAGTGTTAACATTAAGGGAAAGAAAGAAAGAAAGAAAGAAAGAAAGAAAGAAAGAAAGAAAGAAAGAAAGAAAGAAAGAAAGAGAAAGTCAGCAAATTGAAATACGCAAATAAATCAATCAATTGCAAATCATGTGGTGTTTCTTCGTGTCCATGCAGTTGGAGGCTTTGGAGGCTGTGTTCGCCCAGACTCACTACCCGGACGTGTTCACCCGGGAGGAGCTGGCCATGAAGATCAACCTGACCGAGGCCAGGGTGCAGGTAGGCTGCAGCGATGTATCGTGTCCTTCCATGGGCACGTTTGACCATGCAAGAGAGGGTAAATTAAGCCACTCTGTCATTCCGGCGATGCACTTTAATAACATCAACATAATGGTGAATATTAGATTAGCTTGATTAATCGGTCATTCATAATTAACCAGCGATAATGTTCTTCACTAATTTGTCCGCGTCTCAGAGGTAGGAATACATCATCCATGCAGATCCCTTTCGCGTTACGCACACAGAAAGCGATGTGTGTGTGTGTGTGTGTGTTTTTGTACTTAAAAAAAAAGAGGCAAAGTCTGTATCGCCTCAAAACTCTCTCTCTCTCTCTCTACCTCTCCGACACACACACACACACACTTACACACTTTTAAAAAACACACACGCACCTTAAATTTGGCAATTTATATTCCGCTCCTGCCCTGCACATATGCGCGGTTATAAACTTGGCCAGATGTAATTAAGTTATGTGTCCTGTATGTAATTTCCTGCATTCCAGATTTGCTTTTGGGTTTTGTTGTGCGCGCAGATCTAATTGTGGGAAATATAATAGTTTGCCTTTTGTTCCCCAGGGTCATCTTACTATCGCTTAAACCCAATGGCGGGGTTGATAATGGAATCCAGCGCTGTAAATTAGGGATTGTAAACAAATTATTCCCCTCCTAATCCGATTACCACATTCCTATTATTAAATCTGAACATGAATCCACCGCAGTATGCAGGGGATATTAAACTTACATTATTATTAGAAAATAAATTTCCTTTCTCTTGTAGTGTTGTTGCCCCCCTTTTTGTAAAGTGTCAATGGGCCTCCCCCGCATTAAGAGCACGCAGCAAATTGAGATTAATGGAGCAATTATAGCCCATTCAGAGATGGGTGTGTGTGGGGGGGCGCGACTTCTAGCTGGAAGGTGCAGGGGTGAGATAAGTCCATTGGTTGCATTGTTGTCCTGCCACCAAAATGTTGTCCTTTTCTTTATGCCGAATGAATGCATGTGTTTTGTTTGGCTGTTGACATCATTTATACCCCCGGTACAATAGGAGGAGATGCAGAGCACATGCACACCGACTCTAACCTCCATTCACACATCATGATTAATGCCTGCTAGAACCAAGTCCTAATCGAATCTGATGTTGTCAAACAATCACTAAATAGGGAAATAAACGACTTCATCATAGCTGCCTCTCTCTCGGGCAGCACAACTGTCAGTGGGAAGTCATTAAAATATGATAATGAAAAATTGCTCAATTAAATGTTGTTATAGGCAGTGACCTTCATTCGATTAAGATAGCAGAACTTGGCTATATGTTTCTCAGCTGTGTGGATGGTGAAGTTTTGGGGAGAAGTCAGGGACTGTGGGAAATTAGAGCGCTGGTGTGACAGATTCAAACACCTCTTGATATACATGACAGAAGCAGAGCATTTGCCACAAGACAGAAAACTCATGACAAGTTTTTGTCTGTGATGAGCCAAAAGAAAGAGCAGGCAAAATTAAAACTCGATAGGCAAAAAAAAAAATTGGCAAGGATACACAGCAGCATTCAGTGAATCTGAATAAATTGATTAAAGCTGCTTGTATGTCAGTTTTAATTAAGTGATTTCATTCATTTGTTTTGCTTTTTGTCATCTGTTTTTTTTCTTTTTTTTCAAATGCAGGTTTGGTTTCAGAACCGCAGAGCAAAGTGGAGGAAGACGGAGCGAGGGAGCTCAGACCCGGAAGGAGGCAAAGACCAGATGAGTGAGGGGACTCCTCCATCTCGCAGCATCAACTCTCAGTCTCCGGTGGACCAGGGCAGAAAACAGAAAGAACCGCTGGAGATGCAGCAAAGGTGAGAAAAGACAGACAGATGATTGCTGTAGCTGCTGCTGACAGGGGGAGTTTGTGAAAGGAGGATTGCTGGTCCTGATTTGCAGACTGGTAAACCTGCGTGATGGAAATAAATAAAAAGCCTCTGATAACCATCTCGGTGACATCTGCAGATTACGCTGTTTCCTTAACGAGCTCTTTCAGTTAATTTGATTGTAAAGCATTCAAAGCGTATCAGAAAATAGTTGTCGATACGTCTAGATACGCATGTGTATTAATAAAATGAATTGTCAGATTTTCACTCATTAATTAGATATTGTATGTTTGTTTTTTGCAGTATCAACAGGACAGTGGGTCCTGGTGGTCCATTCTTCCCTTCTTGTATACCAGGAACACTCCTCAACTCTGCCACCTACGCCCAGGCCCTCTCACAGGTCGCCACACTGAAAGGTAAATATTACTCTCATTAACTGGTAAATAGAGATGGTTCATATGATGTGAGTTTGTGCGGCTGCTACCTTCGCCAGTTCTCTGATGTAAAATACATTTTTTATGCTTTACCTTCCTGGTAAACTAAAGGTGACAAAGATCTGGTTTACAGTATTCTCACCACACATCCAACTTTTGTTATTCCTCAGGTAACGGTTTGTGCTCCTGCTGTGTTTCTGACCCCATGGGCCTGTCCTTCCTGCCACCCTACGGTTGTCAGGGCAACCGCACAGCCAGCGTGGCCGCCCTGCGCATGAAGGCCCGCGAGCACTCGGAGGCTGTGCTGCAGTCTGCCAACCTGCTCGGTGCAGCAACCGGATCCGGTGCCGGCGTGGGAGTCCTGTCTGGAGTCGGCGTGAGCGCGGCCGGGGTGGTGAGGCCCGCGGTGGGTCCCGCCATCGAGGTGCCCGGCGCTGTTGGAAGAGGAGGAGACAGTCCCAGTTCGGCCACCAAGGTCCCAGTTCTGGGCAGCAGTCCTGACAAACACCCTCACTGCTCCAAGGAACCGATGGACAAAAAGTGAGACGCTGGACACAAATGCGGATGTACTGATACTCTAAATCTGTGTGATCGTGCCTGTTATTACCACTCTACACTGCTCCTATGAGCAACTAAGCACAACTACTGGCTGACTCCAGAAACAGCCTGGAACAGACTGAAATCACAATGTATGGATGCAAACATTAAAATATTTATTTGACAGTAAATTATCTTTGTGAGAAATGCTCAATAACTGGGGCCTTGTTACCCCCCCATAAAAGCACAACTGTGGTTTTGGATCTATATCTGTCTTCATGCACTCTTGGACTCTATTTGATGGACTAACATAGGTACAACGTGTGTGCAACAAAGACGTATTTGATAATGTGAATTTAAGTAATCCTGATTCAGCTCCTCTTGTTTTCATAAAGGGGACAGATGCTTACGTTGTGAATGTTACTGCATGTAAACTGTAAGTGTAGAATCGATGGCAGGACGGCGGGGATTTTTGCAGGATTTTGGCAATATGATGTTTTTGCCATCAGGTCAGTAATGGGCTCAAACAATCGTCTCTCATTCTATTGATTTTAAAGTGAAAGTGCACTTTAATATTAATCAGCCATTTTCAGTGTAAATGTGTACATGTGCCAGAATACAGTATGTCCATGTGTGAACCCCAGGCAGGCCGAAGCAGACTCAGTGACGGAGCGGCAGTTGTCCCTTCCACTCTGTTAGCACATCTGTAGCGCCAGCAGACAGGGAACACACCAGTCCTGTTGTGACATGTTCTTTAAAACAATTAAAGATGTAGTCGCTCATGTTCCTCTCCTGTTGCCTCTCGCTCCAGCCATCTGTTCTGTTACATTATTTATCAGCTTCCCTTAAAGCCGGGAGAGGAGAGCAATCTTGACTCTTATTATTTATTTACTTTTAGGAGCGCTCACCCTCTCTCCTCCTCTCTACGAGTATTTTTTAATAAACCTCATTAAATGTGATATATGCTATTTATTAATGTTGAATTTACATTTTTTTCTAAAATCATCTCTCATCACCTCAGGGCTCTTCACAACGCAGTTTTATCACGGGCAATATAGTCGTTGATTCATTATTCCTAAAGATCTCTCCTCACTAGAATGACTCTTGAATAAAGGATCAGCTGATCAGATTGAGAATACTTAACCGCAGAGCACACAACCAGTAGTTGGGCTGATTCAATTTGCGTCCTTGAGGATTTTCAGGAAATTACTTTTGATAGTCAATAACACAATTAAGTAAACTACACACACATTATCATGAATAATTGATAAGAAATTATGTATTACCATGAAGTACTGGTTCAATAATTGATGAGGCGACACCCTGGTGACACAGAAGAGGGAGATAATGTCAGAAGTCGTGCCAGGTTGTACACAGAGTACACAGCACTCACATCCTCTTTTTTTTTCTCTCTTTTTTTTAAAAACACCATTGTGTGCGCATGTTGTAAATATCTTACATCTATACCAATAAAGTGATGCTTTTACGGACTGTGAGTTTAAGACTTCTTCAGATTTGGCAGGATTTATATTTTATTTGAGCGCCATATTTCATTGCAAAACACACATAATTTATTCACACATTTGAGACAAAATGTCAAAATTCAGAAATGACAAAGTTTCAAAATTAGATGCTTATTTTAAGGTTTTTTTTTTAGTCTCATAACACTGCACAGGCCTGGTATGTAGCAGGTACTCTGCTGGATCTATTCATACCCTAAATAATATTACTCAAAACATCATGTCCTAATAAAATGATTTCTGCTTTAAGTGCATGAGAGAGCTCCAGAGCAAAGATGTTGAGCCCAGTGACATGGCAGCTAATGATAACACAATATCCTTATACAAATCATCTCCTTCTCCAAAATGTACCAGTTTGGACAACGGAATCCAGCCAACTCATACAAAAGGCGTGAAAAACACATTCAATCTCCCCAAAATTGAATACAGTAGTTGTGGAATTTAATCATTAGCCAAAACAAAGGATGCTGAAGTTATAATGACTCCGATCATCATTAAGTTCTGCATGGTGCCCATAATTCACTGCTTTAATATTTCATAAACAAGTCAAGTTGGTGTTGACATTCAGCTGTGCATGTGGCATCATTGATAATTTTCTGTCACCTAAAAAAAGTCCCGAGGCGGTTTTGTGGAGCATTGTTATATCAAATTAGCTGGAGAGCGGCCAGAAAAGCAGACAAACATGGTGAATATGGGGGACAGCAGTTGAACTCTGTTCTTACAGTGCAGTTAATGGGCTTCTTTTGTTGCAGTAATGAAATATTTTTGCAGGGATGTGGGGAAATATGTCCTGAAACAGGGAGACGTTGTGCACATGAACCCATCCACAAACACACACAGACAATGTAAGACACAGACAGAGACAGTACGCTCAAGAAAGACTCGGCCATACATACAATTCTTTCGCTTGACATTAGGTGCAACACCCAAATTTTACTATTTGCAGACCCAGCTTCCAAAGTCATAAAGTGCATTCAGGCCTGGTCCACTGAAGGGCCGAAACACTCAAGTATCAACTCTGCTTTTAATTCCTGCAACAGAGCTGATCAATAACCCAATCAATTAGAATCAATTAAGCTCATCTCTGAATGGAGATTATACAAACAAAGCATATCTTAATGCAGCAAGTAATGTGCCTGTCTGCTGTCTGCCACATAACCACAGCTCTGCTGCTCCTTACTCAGCACAGGGAAGAGCATCCTCAGCGTTTGTGATCAATGACTACAGTCCTCAGTAGTGTCACAATAAAACTATGTTGAAACAAAGTTGAAGAGTTGCATTGTGCAAAAACCTGAGAGGTATGTATCAAAAAAATCAAAATTGCTGTACAGCGCAAGTGGGACCGGATGACTGTTCTTAGTTTGTCCACTAGAGGGGCTCAGTGAGCAGGAAACTTGTCCACACTCTCCAGGAGGGGCTTCATTTCAAACCTCACTGGAGGAATTGAGCATTTGGATAAACATGCACTGATTATTTTTGCTTTATTTAGTTTTTGCAAATGCCGTTTATCAATCAAAAACATTTTTAGGAATTGCTCAGTACCGAAAGCCCCCCAAAATAGGTAGCAAAACAAGACAATACAGCAGCAAGTTGCAAATTCTGCAAACTGATTATCTGATCTACATGGAAGAAATCTAGAGCTGGATGTTAGTGATTGACGGGAGTCCAGCGTGGAGAGGAAAATGGTGGATAAGAAGGGTGTGTGTGTGTGGGTGGAGGTTGTTTAGAAGGGAGGGAAAAGATCAGTTAAAAAACAGATTACCTCAGCCTTTCCTAAAGTTTAGTGAGCTGCATGTAAAACCATCTGTGTGTGTGTGTGTGTGTGCGCGTTAGTGTGGGCATGTGTGGAGGAGTACGTCTCCATTAAGGCCCATGTGTGTGTGTCCATCATCCCGCCAGGCCAACCCTGCACCCGCCAAGAATCCCAGGAAACTATCTGCTGCAGCAATCTCCTATTATAGCAGCGGGCCGCAGGAGGGGAGGGAGATGGAGGGGGGGCAGGGAAGGGGGAGGTACAGTTCCTCCCCTTCCTTTGCCTCATGGCCTTTTCTGCTTGGGGGGCGAGTGAGGCTGTAGTCAGGGAGATTAGACATCCATGGCTTCATGAAGTTAAATTCATGTTGAAGCGAACCTCTCGGATATGTCGCATTAGATGAAAAGTTTAACACACGACAACGCTGCTGAAACACTTTGGTCTCACAGTCAACACAAAGCTTCATTCAAGACCATTGTGATGTTGTGGGTGGTGACCAAGAGCCACTTGTTGACACTCCTTATAGTCCTTGTCAGCTCTGTTCGGCAAAGAGGGTGGCACTCCAGCGTGAGGCAATTGAGTTATTTATGTCTCTCAGAAGGGCACCCAAACTACGCTTACCCCCACCTCCCCCCCCACCCACCCACTCATCCACCCACCCTCCAACACCCACAATAATAACACATCTTCAGGAAATTAGATTTTTCTCCTGCTTCAGACACCACAGCCCTCCTCACCCAGCTGCAACATTTCCCCAGTTCACAGACGCTTAGCTGTAGCTGCTAATGCCCAACAGTAGCCGTCCAGATTTATAAATAGTTGCGAGGCTGTTTGTTTCATCCATCTGACACTCGACACCAAAGGATCTCGCAGACCCGCATGCTAGCTCGAGCCCTCACTCTGTCCCCCATGGTGGACACTCTCTCTGGGACAACTCCTCTATTTCTGTCTGGTCTCCAGCCCCGAGTCCTGCCGTCCGCCGCTGGTCAGAGACTCAAAGACCTGACTGTGGACTATGTAGAGGTTATTGCTTTGGACTGCTGTCAATAGAAGGAGCCGGAGCTGCCAGAGAGGGCTTGTGTGAGGTGACAGCGTAGGATCAGATCAGCAAGGCCTTTTTGAGGAGACGGAGCCTTCTGAGGAGTTTACAATAAAAATCATGGATTATAAAACTGGAAGGTAAGATGAGAGCTTGTTGTACATTCTTGCACATATTCTAAGAGGAAAACTTTCAAATAATACATGAAAAAACAGCAGATATACTTCTATACAAGCATGCAGTTTCGTGGAGTTTAATTTTAATAGTGGGAATTTTCTTACAGATAAATTAACGCAAAAAAATATGCCAAGATTCTCTGCTTTCATCTCCAAAACAAAACTCACATTCACTCACTGAAGGCGCTGTGCAGTGTTTAACTCCAGTGATAGAATTTTATTTTATTGCACTGACAGTCGTTGACATTTACAGACATTTCGAAGTATCATTTCTGCTTTCAGAAGTGACAGATATGCTGCTGTTAAGTCTTCCTTTGGACCTGAGTCCCTCTGAATATGAGTCCACTTCGGTGTCAGGTTTTAGAGTTGGAGGCCCGTCACTGGACAAAAATAAACCAGTCACATGCAAGAATGAACAGAAATCACCGTGACAGTTTGACATGGGATTATTATTGCAGAAAGGGGACTCTAATTAGGGACAGCTACCACAACTGTGGATGTTTTTATTGCTTATTTCTGATCTATGTACGTTCTTTATTCTCTGTTAAGTTGAATATGTTGTTCAGGTTAGAAATAGAGGGATACATAACTTAAAAGACAGAGTTCAACGACTTCTCTTAAAGCTTCTTACAATGAATTAAAAGAAGACGGTGCAATGAGCGTAATGGCAATGTAAAGTCCTTTTCAAAGTTGCTGTTATTTTCTGCTTAAGGAGAAAAGTGTTGCATGACATTTTTGAACCTTTTATTTCTGCACCACTGAGCTTTGTTAGATGCTGACTTTTGTGCAGCAGTGTGGTGCAGAGCTGTTCTGTAGATGCTTATGAGATGGATTGCCTCCAGGTCAGACGATATTAATGCACCACTGGATATTCTGAGCAAGGTGACGGCTGCCTGGCAGTTACAGTGTATTTAACCAGAACATACCCACCTAGTTGCCTCTAAATCTACAGGCGTTGTATTTAAAATACAGTTCAACAGAGGGAGTTAGTGATAAGAATGCTATCTCTCAGGGTTTAAAAGGAAAATAATGTGTTACTACTGCTGAGCAATATCTTAATCATTCGCTCAGTTTTCATGTTTTGTACAATACAAGTTATGCATTTTTAATCCAGCTTAGTGCAGTTTTGAAGGTTCATCACAAGCAGTGCACAACAAGCAGCTTACTGGTGATGAGTGAGAACAAGGCGAGAAAAAGCCATTGTGTCAACAGATGTAAATATGTTGTAGCCACACCTGTGGCCTTGGCTGTTTAACATCTGCAAACCAGAAGATTTCTAAAAAAAAAAAAATTTTTAAAAGCATGCTTGATGTCTAGTGTTATTTTATTTTCCAAGTATTCTAATTCAAATACAGTTTGTTTTGAGTGACTTGAATGTCACACTGAAACCCTTTAGGTGACAGATTATATACTTCACCTATGGTAAACTTTCTAATTTTACCCCTAAAATCTCAAATTAGCAGCTCCTCTACTTAAGGTAATTTTAGCTTGCTTTCCACCTGCTCTCTCTTTACTCTAGTAAAACCAAAGGGGTTTTACTACAAGATTAGCTTTCAATATGCCGCACTTGACTGGTCTTAACCAGACATTTTCACTGTTTCACTCAAAGAGAAACAGCTTGAGAAAATCTAAGCTGCTAGTCTAACTCATATAACCTCGTATTAATATTAACAAATTGAAAATCTGACATTATATGTGAATTCCAACCTCTGATTATTATTAAATTCCCGTCCATATCTGGCTATTAATCATAGACAGAGAGTGTCTGTATGTTTGCATGTGTGTGTGTGAGCTCATCTAAATTTGTATGGATGCATCTTGATTACCCAAAATAACTCACGTGAAGCTGTCATTGCTGTGCCTAGCAACAGTGTAGTTTTATTCACAACATGGCTCTGAAGGTCACAGTGATTGAGTGGAAGGATTTACGGAGCTGTTTTCAGAACCACATACAGTACATTGCTGCTTAATGCAAAGGAAAAGTGTTTGTTACTAAGGCCATCTATCGTAAATTAAGCACCCCAACAAGTAAGTTGCAGCTTTTAAAATAATCTCACATAAAAGAAAGCATGATGTCTATTTTAGGTTTTAGATCAAGGTTAAAATACATCAAACGTATCAAGCTAAAACTGTTGTCACTGCTATAAAATGGTTTAAGGTTAGGGGTAGTGGCGTAGTCGCGCCTGAAGAAGTTAAGCTTAATTTATGGCCAATTTTTTTTTTGGAGTGGCCCATCCAGCAAAGGATTAACGCCGTCTGTTATAAACAGTGACATGTAAGACAACTCTTGCATATTTAGTCCACCTATAAATGGACCAGTAGTATTTGCACATTGTCACTAAACTTCTGCTGTTTGACGTCATGGAGGAAGACTCATTATGACATTAACATTAGCCCAAGAGGAGCAGCAGATTTTGCAAATGATAATGTCCCACAGTCTACAGGTGAGATAGCAACATAATTGTGCATTTTATAAGAAGTGTTGCTTTTTTCTTTGTCCATCCACATTTAAATATTTTTGTGAAGTTAGAAGAGCTGATTTGCAACAGATAGAGCAAAGTTCTGTGCAACTTTATCAAATTCACAACATGTGTAAAGCAGCAGTTTGAACATTACTCACTGCAACACAAGGCCAAGGCATGGATTTATTCAAACATGACATTTCAGTCAGTGAATGTTTTTAAGAAACCTTCAGAGTGATGCAGTGGATATTTTAAAATAAAATATATCAAAATTGAATTCGTCAGTCGTCAATGCATGTTTACACGCTAACTTTAGGGAAGCAAAGATCGCTCAAGTCCTGCTAACAGAGTACTGAGTGTACATTTAAACCCCCTCCCTGGTTCTCTTCCATGCTTAACCCTACCAACAAAAGCAACAAGTACCAGCCAATAAGACTTGTAGGTCAATACTGATTGATGCATATTAGAGGGGCTTTAGATGTGGGTATGTGCAATGCCAGCTGAACAATAAGGAGGTATATGCTGTATACCTGCATATACCCTTACTACACCACTTATGAAACAGTATGTGACTGTATGGTCAGGTCCAGACTGATTCTCCCTTCTTTTCTTCTTTAGGAAAATGACATATTCCAGGATTGCTTTGGAAAGAGGCCAGCTAAAACGCACAATGCCTTAAGAGCTACTGGTTTTACAAAATCCTGAACGGGGGCCCCAAACTGCAGTTCCAGCAGCAGGCAGAGTGTATAATTTTGAAGTCTATATTTGCATGAATGACTGAACAACTGAAGACAGAGTTATCTGTTAGCAAGTCTGCATCATGACCTCAGTTGAGAAGCGCCGCTCAGGCCGAAAGAGCGGCGGACATCGAAAGCACAGCGATGGAGGGTACAGCGACACCTCCAGTGGTGGGTCCTTCCTGGATGAGAATGACCGCGAGGTCAGCAATCTGACAGATAGAGCATTCAGGAGTCTCTGCATCGGAGATGAAGCCGTTTATAATGACTCGGACCTCAGTTTGTCCTCGCCCTGCACCCAGAGAGACAGACAGATGGCCTTTAGTCATGGTGGTCAAGACAGAGGCGGAGGGGACAGAGAGAGGGAGGAACTTAAGAGAGCTGCACATGAAAACTTCAGCCTCCGGATGCAGCAGTATGGTCAGGACTGGATCCATGGAGGAATGTATAGCGCAGAGATCCACAGAGATCCACAGTGGGAGGTTTATGGGGAAAGGACACAGGGGAGGGTTTCTGCTACATTCCAGCACTCCTTTGTGGAAACCTCTCAACAGGAAAAGTCTCTGAGGGAAGAACAGCTCTCCTTCCTCAGCAATGGAGCCACAGAGTTGAATTCACAGCAACGCAGAAGCCGCTCCAGAGTTTCTTCTCTAATCAGAGCTTTTAACTCTGATGGTCACAGGGATGTGACGGGAATGGATGATAAACTTAGAGATTGGAATGATGAGACAAGCTGGGATAAATCTGCTCTGATGAGTATCCAACAGGAACTTTCTGAATTCTCTACATCATACCAGCAAAATTTTCATAGTGGTCACTTCCCCTCTGCTGGCCCATTCTCGTCCAGAGATGCCGACTTCTATTCCTCTGAAGTAGCAGCAGTGACTCACATGTCTCACAATTCTGCATCTTCTTTTATGAGATCTTCCCATAGTAAACACAGCATGTCTGCTCAGGTCAACTGTAACTCTAACTTCTTTATACACAGTGAGTTTAGTCCCTTCAAGGTATGGAGGAACCATAATAGGTTTCCCTTCCAACAAGGGGAAGTCTCAGGATTTATGCACTGCTCTGAGTTCCCTAAATGGTATGAAACACCAATGTACAATGAGCTCTCCCTCCACGATCAACCGCAGGGTCCTTATCGAGGTATCAGACACCCGAGGAGTAACATGGCACCTGTGCTTCCTCCAAACCCTCCACGCTCCACCTCGACATCTACAATGTTGCAGAAAGCTTCAGCTGTGGAGAAACGCTGCGAGTCAGAGTTGGCAGGTCATTATCCGCACAGGAAGAGAAGCCAGAGTCTAGGAGCCAACAGACTTCCGGCCCAGCGCCCATCAACGGCATCCCCTACCATTGAGATGTCTCGACGCGTCCGGGACACCATCAGCTCGGTCAAAGCCCTCCAGCAAAAAATCAAAATGATGTCAGAGCAAAATATCACAGCAGGGGTGATAGAAAATCAACAAGGAGTACTCTGCAGCCATGATAATTTGATTCCCTTTGGCAACAATCCAGTAGCAGTGGCACCAAATGTTAACACAAGCACTACTCCCTTTAACATCAGCCAGCTGCTCACACCTTTAGTTCATGCACATCAAGAAGCAGTGACATCAGACTTCCAGCAGTATGGAGTTTCTCCTCTACCTGTGGAACACGCTCCAGTACGAGCTGAAAGCAGAGGAGCCACTCCTGACATTAGGATGTCCAGCTACAAATCCCGAGCCACGAGCCTACTCTTCAATCTCAAAGACAACAGGAAAAGAGTGAAAAGCACCTACAGTCCTCCCAAATTTAAAGGCTTGGAGACACTGGATAAAAACAAACAGCCCTATATCCAAGAGCCTCGAGAGACTGTGATAGATATGCCTGATTTTCCAGAGCCAGACGGTCAATTTCTCCAGTTGGAAGAATCAAGCAGGACAAATGCTGCTTTAAACCAGTACCACAGCCCTGGATTGCCTCTTACAATGCTACATTCTCAACCTACAGCAGCACATACAGGCCACTACCCAGAGTACACGTTCAGTGATTATCAGACAGCTCAGATGCAAGGTCAGATGGTTCATCACTCTGGGTTCACTGGCTTCATACCTGAAAATTACACCAGCAATCAGCTGGCTAATGGACAGAATCTCAATGAAGATTTAGCATCATTTGTTCCCTATAAGCAAGGAGTGATAGATAATGTAGGGAATTTTGCGGGGGATGTATACAGACTTAAAGCATCTTACGCTGAAACATCTAGGTTAAATGTTGACAACAATCAAAACAAAGACTATTTAACAAGCAAGGCAAATATTGAACAACCTTTTAATGAAACAGTGGGAAGGGTATTCACAAAGGTGGATAGATATGAGCAGTTGGAGGACAACAAACATGATTACAATAATGTGTCCTCACAGGATATGTGGAGACAGACAAACAGCCAAGACATCGAAAAGCTGAGTCTGAGAGCAGCAACATCTCCATGGAAACAAGAGGCTCTGATGGAAAAGACAAGACAAGAAAATCAGCCAAATATAAATGAAGAACTTAAGAAAACGGCACTAAGGGAGAACTTGGGAGTTGGAGCACCTTCTCATAAAAAAGCTGATTTGGTCAACACTAACATTTCAAACCTGCTGCCACAATCATCTTTCAGTAATAACACTGTAGAAAACCCTGCATATTATGGACAACAGCAGCCTTTTGCATTCAAGGAAGCAAATGTACTTCAACAGTATTCTGGACACAGTGAGGAAAATGAAGCAAAACAAAATTATTCGACACAGAATTACAACAGATACACTGATCAAGAATACATACGTCAACATGCGTTATACTCTACTAAAGAGAAGCCTGTGGCCGTGCAAGAAACAGGTCAGATGAAACATATGTCATATCAAAAGGGCCATGAAATGCAAAGTCTCCAGCCATTAGAAGCTAAACCACAGTTTGAATATAATACACAGAAACATTCATTATCTAACCCTGACAATATATCTGCCCCCATAATGGCAAAGCAGATGAAAAACAGACAGTTTGCTGAGGTCAAAGCTGAACAGGTCATGCCAGAACATGTAAAAGTGCAACACGCCCAAGCAGAGCTGGCAACAGCTCAGCAATGGGCTCAAGTGGAGCAGCCCAAAGCAGACTCGGCCAAGTTAATTTTAGCAGGGCAGACTGGTTCAGAGAA
Organism: Stegastes partitus; assembly: GCF_000690725.1. NCBI lineage: Eukaryota > Metazoa > Chordata > Actinopteri > Pomacentridae > Stegastes > Stegastes partitus. The sequence goes on from NW_007578472.1 coordinate 193,636, forward strand.
AGTCAAAACAGAACAGGCCAAATCAGAACTATCTAAGCAGGAGAGTGTAAAACAAGCCAACGACGAACATATTAAAAAGGAGATAAGAAAAGGAGGCCAGACAGAAAAGTCCAGAGAAAAACAACCAGAGTGTGCCAGAGAGGAGCAGACAAAGGCTGAACAAATAAGAGCACAGAAAGTAACGGACGAGCCAAGAAATATTACAGAGGAAACAGCGGCCGAGAACAAGAGAGACGAGCAGGGTAAGCAGGTCAAAGCAGAACAAGCTGAAGCAGAGAGGTCAAGAGAAGAACTCATAAAAATTGAACTGGCAAACACTGAGCAGACTGGCCAGGAAAGACTAAAGCAAACTAAAACTGAACAGGCCGCTGGAAAAGGAGTCAATGCAGAACAAGTTAAGCAAGAAAAGGTAAGCACAGAACAGGTTGAAAGAGAGCAGAGGGAGGCAGAACCAATCAGAACAGAAAAGGTTAACGCAGAACAGGCTGAAGCAGAACGTAGAAAAGGAGAACAAACAAAAACAGAGCAGGGAAAAGACCAAGAAACCAAAGCAGAACACATGAAGACAAAGGAAGATGAAGTGGAAAAGGTCAAAATAGACCACATCAAAGTTGAGGGTATTACACAAGCGAAAGCAGATTTAATTCAAGCAGAGGAACCTACAACCTCAAAAGGTACAGCCAAAGATGCAAAACCTGAAAAGAGAAAAGCAGAACAGGCAAAGGTGGAACGAACCAAAATGGAGCAAGCTAAAGCAGAGTTACCAAAAACAGAAAACATGCAGGAAAGGTCAGCTAAACTCGCAGCAAAACTTACAGCATCACAACTGTTTAAAAGTGAACCAGACAGAGTTGAGCAAGTTAAGACAGAGTTAGCTAAAGCCAAAGCAGAGTTAGCAAAAATAAAGGAGAAAATGAGAGGTGAGCAAAAAGAGAAAGTCAAAAATACAGTCACCCTGAAAGAGGATGACATTGCTAAGAACAATGTTCCTTTAAGTGTCAGAATCAGTAAAAATGAGGATCATGAAAAGCATGATCAGGCAGCTGAAATGCATCAACAGAAAGAAGCCTCAGCTGTCATAAGTAGCAGCAGTCAAGCTTTTAGAGGGGCTGATGATTATATCCGTCTTAGAGAAAAATACGGTTTTACAAATGCAGTTTCTACCAACAAAAACAAAGCGTCGACGACAGGAAATGCCTCTTTAAATGATGCTGACGAAACACAGGTTTTACCTCTTGATAAAGCTGAGACATTAAATACAGATAAATCAAAAGATGTATGCAGTCCTGCAAATGGATTTACAACAGCTAAGACAGAAAACAAAGAGGAAGGAGGAAGCTTTAAATCTAGTGAAGTGACAGAAAGTCAGTATGTTTACAGTGAGTCATCCAAAGAATTCAAACTATCCAATCTAGATATAAAAGCAAATGGTGAAAGTGTTGCTGATAAAGTTAAGGATGATAGTGTTGAAAAGTTGAAAAAGTGTGACCCTGTAAAAGACGCTGATGTTTCACTGCAAAGAGATTCTGATTTGACTAAACCGCCTCCCCTTGAAAGGAAACCTAAGTCAACTGAGCACCATACAGGCCAGGGTAAAGATCTGCATTTTACCCCTCCCAAAGCATTGTCCCATAAAGAGAGAGCTCAGACCAAGCAGGAGATTCTGACTTCCAAGATAAAAGCTCACGCTGAAAAAGAGATTTCAGCGATTAAAGAGGGTTTTGCTACACGAGATGGGTTTTCAAGCAAAAACTCTGTCAAGCAGTTAGGAGGCAGTCATAGTGTTAATATACGACAGAGGCCACCATCACAGGAAGGATCTAAAAAGCATGAAAGCTCCAGTAATATTACACCGAAGCACCAGACGGAGCCTTTAGGAGGACAGATGGAACCAGTCAAGTCTGCTTCACCTCCAAGCTCAACTACAATACCAGCTAAATCTGCAGCAGCAACCACTCAGTTAGCAGATCATTTACAGAAACAAGAAACAAGGAAACCGTTGAAAGGCAACAGCAACGTGCCAGAACCACCCAGAAAAACAAACCAGACAGAAAGCTATAATATGAGCACAACTGAGGACCTGAACCAAAAGCAAAAGAATCAACGTGGTATTACGTCACCGGTGCAAAATAAAGAGCAGACGCCAAAGATTGATCATGGAAAACAACAAGTAAATTCTGGAGAAACTGCTGGAAAGCAGAAAGAGGAATTTAAAGATAATCCAGCTATTAATACAGAGAATGTCAACAAAAATAAAGAAACTCCATCGCAAGCTGCAAGCTCAAGACCTGTGACGACAGAAAAGGTTGAAAGTAAAGAAGCTGCTCAGGAAGACTCAGAACCTTCGATAAGTCTGGTATTAGGTCAGAACACGGCCGCCGTGGCTGATGAGAGTTTACAGATTATGGGAATAATGGTAACTGTACGAGAAAGAAAACCATCTGTCAGTATTGATGAAAGGAATAACACCACCGAAACAAAAACTGAGAAAAAGTTTGATAATTCAGAGCCAGATAAGTGCCATCCCAACTCAGGCTTAGAAGTAATACAAAGAAATTCATCTTCAAAGGAAGTTAGCACAGCAAAGACAAAGGACGTACAGGAAACAAAAGATCAGACTAAAGTTGGTACAAAAAATCAGCCTGAAACTGTGCAAGAAAATGTTCCTTACGAGACAAGACAGCATAATGTGACTGAGAATGTCACAGAGAAAAGGACAAATCTCCAGCAGGAGGTGTCTTCTAAAAGTGCCAAACCCCAAAGGGAAATGCAACCAGAACCACAGGCTGAAAAAGGTGTGCCCTTCACAGTCACTGTACCTGCTAAAAATAAAGTGTTGCCTGAAACTCAACCCCATCTGCACAAACAGGACACAATAGCTAAAGAAAACAAAGGCCATGCAGCTAAATTGCCAAATGAAAAATCAGCAAAAAGTGTAAGCACAGATGAAGTAAAGACTAAAACCACAGAGAAAAACCCTCAAAAACCAGAAGCAGCAGTCACCAGCGAGAACTTCACTGCTAAAAAGTTGAACACAGGAATCAACAAGCACGATGCAGAACCTCTAACAACACATGGCATCCAGCCATCAGTGAAAGAAGATATGACAAGTGTTATAAATCAGTCCAAAAGCAGTAGCATTGATGACAAGAGCGCAAAGCTACCAGAGGAAAAGAGACTGACTGACTCAGCACCACCAAAAACCTCCAACAAAGTCAGTCCTTCTAGCAATTTAACTGAGAATGAAATCAGACGTCAAAATAACGAGACACACATTGGAGAAAGTAATCAAGAGGATGATAATGTGCACATTGACTGCATTGCCATCAGAGTTGTGCCAGCAGTAACTGAGAAGGACAGTGTGGCAATGGTGGGAAAGCATCACATCCCAACTTCTCCTTCTGATGCGGCGCTGGGTAATGAACATAAACAAGTTACATCATCTAGTTTTAACCAAAAAGCAAATCCTTTAAACAGTAAAGACCAAAGCAAAGACTTCACTCAAGCAAGCAGCGAGAAGACGATGCAGGACAGTTTGGATGACAAAAAAAGAGTTCAAGACGTCTTGTCCAGTGTTAGAAAACTGTCTGATTCACTGAAAAGTAGCAATAAACAGAAGAGCACCAACACAAATACTGGGACTACCCAAGCTGAAAATGAAAAGCCTGAAAAACTAGTGAAAAGTCAGAACTTGGTAGATGAATCCAATATACAACCAATGGGAGACTACTTTCAAGTACAAGGGGTATCAAACAATGAGCCACATAACAATAATGTAACTGTTGGAGATGCATCAAAGGGAAGAGAACTTTCAGGGCTACAACAAAACACGACAGCTGTCAGCAATAAATCATCCAAGGAGGGAAAAACTGAAGTCTTTGTGTTCAGTGTGGATCCAGATAAAAGGAAAGCAGTGGAATCAAGTTCAGTAAGCATTCAAGATGAGAGCGTAAAAAAGAAAAAATGGGAAAGGGAAGATAAGCTTGCTTCAAAACAGACTGATGGTTCCATGGAGAGATGGAGTAATAATGCAGTGACGGAGGCAGTTCAAACTAATCTCATAAGAAAACATCACACAGAAAACCAGTCCCGTTTATCATCAGTGGAAAGACAGAGTTCAAGAAATTCACACACAACAAAGGAAAGCACACCGAAAGAAACCCCTGAAGCTAAACCAAAACCAAAAGAAAGATCATCCACAATACCTGAGATATCAGCCCTTGCAGACTATGCCAGGTTAAAAGTGATTGTGTCAGAGGACAGAGAGGGGAACACAGTTCAGGAATTCCCACCCAACAAAAAGGAAGGATTCTTTCCACTAATACAGACTCGTCATAGCAGACGTCCTGTGTTCACCGCTGACCCACAAGACCTCTCTGTGAAAGAGAAAAATTTGCCAAGTAAGACAGAGATGAGCGCCAAAGTGAACAAAGAGCCCAAAGCGCTAGTATATCCCATTACAGAGAAAGAACACCAAAGGACGGGGATGTTCAAACTGGGAGACAAAGAAAGACAAGAGAAGATGCTGATAGATGCCAAAGTGAATGAAGGTGCGTTAGACAACGCAGCAAAAGATGCACATCATAAAGAGAGAATCAAGTCACCAGTAGCTCAGACAGAAATGGAGGCAGCTGGCATCAAAAGAGTAGGTCAAGATCTGAGTGTTCATCAGCCAAACAGTCATCTTCTGCAAGCAACAGCTTTACCTTCTGCAGTCAACAGGCCAAGACATACTGCAGAAGGGTTGACATATTTAGATCAAAATTCTTATCCACATGAAAACACGACAACTTTAAGTAAAGATAAGAGGACTGAACAAGACAAAAACACAGGGGCTAAGACTGAGGATGGGAGGTCAGACAAACTCAAAAATGAAAGGCCTGCAACTCAGCATGAAGAAACCAAAGCAAAACCACAGGCTAGAATAAAACAAGTGGAAGAAGAGCGAGTGTATAGGAGCAAAGAGGAGAAAAGAGAAGAAGACATGAGAATAAAACACATACTAGAGGAGAGTAGAGCCTCTCTGGCTGAAGAAGAGAGGAGAGCCATTCAGAGGGAGGAGGACAGGAGAGCTCGAGAACGTGAGGCCATAGCTCTTAAGATCAAGGAGAGGAGGGATAAACAAAGAGAAGCAGAGAGAAGAGCTGAGGAAGAACGAAAAGCAAAACACAAGGAAAGAGAGAAAGCTGCTCAAAAAGAGGAGGAGATGAGAGCAAAGCAAAGGGAAGAAGAAATGAGGATCAAAGAAACTGAGGCGAGACAGGCAAAACTGAGAGAGGAGGAAGAGAAGAAAAGAGAGGATGAGGAGAGGAGGAGGGCGAAAAAGGAAGAGGAGGAGAGAGCTGCACAAGAAGAGCAAAGAAGGAGGGCTGCTCAAAAAGAGCAGCAAATGAGAGCTGCACGGGAAGAGCAGCAGAGAAGAGCTGCACAAGAGGAACAGCAGAGGAGAGCAGCCGAAGAGGAGCAACAAAGGAAAGCTCAAGAGGAGCAAAAGAGGCGAGCTGCACTGGAAGAGCAGCAAAGAAGAGCTGCACAGGAGGAGCAACAAAGGAGAGCTGCAGAAGAAGAACAGCAAAGGAGAACTCAAGAAGAGCAAACGAGGCGAGCTGCACTGGAAGAGCAGCAAAGAAGAGCAGCACAAGAAGAGCAACAAAGGAGAGCTGCAGAAGAAGAGCAGCAAAGAAGAGCTGCGCAGGAAGAACAGCAAAGGAGAATTCAAGAAGAGCAAAACAGACGAGCTGCACTGGAAGAGCAGCAAAGAAGAGCTGCACAGGAGGAACAACAAAGGAGAGCAGCACAAGAAGAGCAACAAAGGAGAGTTCACAAAGAGCAAAAGAGGCGAGCTGCACTGGAAGAGCAACAGAGAAGAGCTGCACAAGAGGAACAGCAAAGACAAGCCTCTCTGGTTGAGGAGCAAAGGCGAGCTAAACTAATGACTGATGAAAAGATAAGAAAAGAAGAGAAAAATGCTTTTATTTCAGAAGCTGAAAGGCTTAAACACATTGAGGCACAGAAGAAAGCAGAGCAGCAGATTGAAGCGCAAAGGAGAGAACAACAGAAAAAAGAGGAATGGATGAGAGCTCAAAGATCGGAGGAGGAGAAGAAAGCTGTGGAACAAGACAAAGTCATAAAACAAAGAGAAGAAAAGCAAGTCAAAGAGGAGAGGGCCAGAGTTCTTGAGGAAAGCCAAGAAGAGCTGAAAGAGGGGAAGAGAGTAGCACAAGAAGGGATGCTAGCTCAGACAGAGGATGAGATCCAGGCTAAAAAGAGGGAAGAAAAAGAAAATTTGGGAGCTCACAAAGAAAAGGTGAGAGCTGCTCAGATGGAGAATCAAAATAGAGCAACACAGATGGATAGTCTCCAGTACTATGCCATCACCTCAACAGAATCAGAGAGGGCATCCAGAGAAAGACAAATATTATCCCCTCTACCTCCCCAGCAAAGAAGCAATCCCTCAGGACTTGAGTCAGCTGATGACTCCCACATCAGGCCTTATCGACCGCATGCCCCTGCATCTCCAGCTCCATCTCTGCCCCGTTCCAACGCTTCCTCTCCTGCTTTAGGAGCCAAGCCCTCAATGTTCAGAGTAAAAGATAACACCATCAGAGGTTCCTCTTTCACCAAGTCAGTCAAACCACGCTTCCATAAGAACTTTGGGGAGGATTTCTGGATGGGTTCACCAGTGGGGTCAGAGAAAGGAGAGGAAGAGCAGGAGATAGTGAGACGCAGTGCTGGAACTCCAGTCTATCCTGACCCGGGATTCAACAGACTTGCTGCTATCAATGAATCTTCAACTTTCCAGTCCTCGTCTTCATCGCTGGATTACTCAGCCCACATCCCTCATCATAGGCCCTATTCCAGGAGAAGCATCGCTATGGATGAGGACGACTCCCGCTCTGTCATCAGCAACATGTCAGAGGATGTGGAGAGTTATGCCACCAGTGCAACAGACCTGGCAGACATACGAGGCCTGTATGACTCTGAGAGGCCAGAATCAGCCTGTAGCTTCAGCAGCGATGTGTCCCGCTCTTTGGGCAAGCCTCCAGCTGTTCCTCCAAAGAGTGAGAAAGCCTTACGCAGGGCTAAAAGGTTGACTTCTCGAAGAATAAATAAAGAGTTGTCCAAACCTGCAGCAGACAACCCTGCTGGAGTTGAGAAAGAGGTCTCCAGTATTCCGTCTTCCTCCTCATTTGAGGTACGCTCCTCCAGCCGCCATTCTGTAGCTTCTCCCCATTTTTCTGCACCTGTCTCCCTTGCTCATGCTCCAGCACTGGGCTCTAGCTTGCCTTCTTCCCATACAGAGCACCAATCTTCTCACCGCTCTTTCCACGCTTCGCCTCATGCCACCGGTCCTGTCTCCCTCCCAGTTTCCTCGCCTCACGCTACTGCTGCTGTTTCCCTCCCTACTGTGTCTCCTCATGCTACTGTTCCTGCTTCCCAACCTATTACTCCTAAGACAGTTGCTCACGTTCCTTCTTCTCCCACTCTCCATCGTGCAAAACACCCAGCTCCAGTGACACAGTACCAAGTAGAGTCAAGCTATCCACAGTCCTACCCCCTGACCCAACGCAAGGTGCTGCAAGATCTCGGTTCTGGTCAGTATTTCGTGGTGGATGTTCCTGTTCCAGTGAAAACTAAGACTTTCTTCGACCCAGAGACGGGAAAGTATGTTCAACTCAATGTGCGTGAATCTGGACAAAGCATCTCGCAACCTCAGACCCAGCAATCATGCCCACAGCCTCAGCTCCAACCCCAAATGCAGATCACGCCACAGCAACAGCCACTCCCCCAGACCTCTCCGGCTGACAAGCCCTTTGGGTTTTATCAAGGCTATCATGGTTATCCACAAGGCTACCAACATGCAGCAGTCAACTCTGCACACTCTCAGAGGTCATCAGCCCCAGCGACTCTCCACCAAGAACAACATCCTGTCAGAGACAGCCACAACTATGGATACCCAGCTTCTGAAACAGGGCAGAATTCTGAAGGAAATCGCTACAGTCCAGAGAAGACTCCATATATGGACACGGTTAATGATAAAGACAAAACATATAACAGAGTTTACAACACACATGGCTCATATGAGTCATTCCCAGAGTGTGACACAAACAGCCAGCTTGCAGGAAGCTCCATTTGTGAAAATGATAACTCAGCCCCCTCACGGTGTCAGCCTCGTGATATAATAACCATGAGTGAACTGGAGGACTTTATGGATATGTCTGATTGGTGAGAACAAAGACTGGTATTACGTATTTGATAAAACAAAGAGCACAAAATGAATGGATCATAACATGCAGTATTTGAACGTTTGTAAATGACTTTTACAAGTGAAAATAGTCTCCGAATGTTTTTGGTTTGTAGTTTTTAGAAGTCCCTGTGACATGCTGTTAAATTGCTGCTGCTGATTTTGGGGATTCATTGATGATCTATTTATTGTTTTACAGAGTTCACCATTCCATTTGACTTTTGAATGTGAGAAGCTAAGATATATTACTTGTGTAAACAGTATCATCGGTATCCCGCTGCCTCTTAAACTTATGTTATCATACATCAACAGCAACAGTGTGTCAAAAGCGTTCGTTTTGAACATCGGCAGGCCTGCTTAAGTTTTCCTTTTTCTTGCTTGTGAAATCCTACTTTTGGCATTTTGTGATGCATGAAATATTGTGAAACCCAAAGAGTCAATCAAATTCTTTTTTCAGATGGTGTAAAGCTTAGTTTGTGTAATCAGCCACTGTGTCAAAGTGAACACAAGGTGTTGAGATTGTTGCTGTTTTTAAGGTTTAATTTCATACAGTAGTCTATTTTTTAAACTGGAAGTTTATGAGAATGTTTCTGTGTTGCTGTGAAACAGAGTAGTGTGACATGGGCTTATGCAGACAATAAAAACACACTTCATTCAACTAAATATGTTCTCAGCACGATGACTACCGTTCAAATCACGCTGTTAAGGGTATAAATGAACAAAAAGGAAATAAGAAGATATCTGTAACAGTCATTTTTATGACTAAGACAACTGTAATAACAATATAATATTACCATCACTGGCATCCTGTTCTGTATCTGGGTCTAAATGACTCAAAATGAAGAGTCTTTTCACTGATTACATAACAAGATTACAAAATGCAATAATATATCCTGGGAGATTTTAAAAACACAAAAAGAAAAAATAACATTTTGATGATGACTTTTGTGTTCGTGTCCTTTTTTGCTGTATGAAACAATTCAAATGCTTAAGTCTTTGCCTACTACACCTATGGGATGCAATGATAGAAATAATACAGTGTGAGAATTCTTTTCTTTGATTTCCCTTGATTCACCAACTCATATTAAATGCACACTGCTGCGGTGAGAATGCTTGTATATACTACCCAGTTTCATGATAGTAACCTCAAGTCTCGTTGATCCCCCTGAGAAGCAGTAACCTGCTGTGACCACTGTGGGGCAGAGCAGAGCGATTCCTCCACTGGAGCAAAGATTTGAACTTTAAGACCAAGGTAAGAGGAAAACTTGAGGGAAACCCCAAGTAAAAGATGTAGTTAAGAAGACATAATATTTCTCCACAGTCACCAGAACTATTATTGTAGCACATTTACACATGACCCTGAATTCATAAAACTTGTACTACAACTGAAACTTAAGCTGTCTTCTCAAAACCAAATTTTAAAAAAAATGTCCTGGTTAGAAAGGATTAAACCACCTTACAAACCCAGCCAGCACATTTTCCACTGAATCCATACTTTTCAAAAGAATCCTACGTATAAGTTGAAGGGTTAAATCTGTTGTGTAATTCCATTTGGCTTTGGCAGAGCTCAAAGCGCCAGCAGAAGCCCTGCCTCAGCAGTTTAGGCTGCCCAATAAAGCAGCAGGCTTCATACCGCTGGGACAGTCTGACAACCGCAGCCAGAGACAAGCCCATGCCACTCTGTCCAGCAGCTAGGCAGGGAGAGGTCCCAGCACACACACACAGAGACACATGCTCATCTACATACAGGCAGGAACACACACATACAGACACAAAAATACATAGTTAGCATCAGCATTTGCTCTTTTGTTAGCTTTACTGGGAGATGCAAGATGAGCGCCATCCCTACACGTTGAGAGAAACTAGGGTGATGGAAATGCATGTTCAGCATTTTACTGTATATGCTTCTCAAAACTGCACACAGCGCGACAAGCACATGCACACGCACAAACCGCGAGACCTGACCATCACTTTAGAGTTCTGGGGTTTTGGGCCACGGTCCAAGACCCTCACAGGAACACAGGAAATGACATTTCCTACGTTTTGCAGGACACACAGAGAAAGAGCGAGGGAGAGAGACAGTCAGAGGGAGAGAGAGAGAGAGAGAGAGAGAGTACTGGGAGAGAGTGGGAGTTTCTAAGTGGGAACAGAGCCTTTACTGTTTCATATTACACAGAAAAGAGGAGAAAGAGGAGAAGAGTTAATGGTGGGTAAGGGCTCTGGTGGGTTGTGCAGTCAGGCTCTGTTTTGAATGTAGCTGCTTGTGTAAGTGCTGTGCAGTTGTCTGGGTTTATGGATTCGCTGACTGTGGAAAATGTACTTCTCTATAGCGGTCCTTGTCCTGACTAAGGCTCTGGTCACAGGTAAGTTTACCTTGTTTACAGCAGTATAAACCAGGAAGAAAGCGAGCAAGAAAGAAAGAACATTTGTCTGAAGTAGTAACTTGATCTGTCATCATGAAACTATAAAGTTTTGGTTTATTGTGGAACTTTGGTTTAGTAATATCAAACTTACAAAAACAATCATCATCAAACAGTTATCGTCTCCACAACAATCAAAATTTGCCAGAGCATTAATTGTTACATTATTGGAAATTTTGATGTTGCGAAAGGGTTTTTGCAAACTTGGTTTTGAATTAAATCAAACCAGCTGTGGAATCAAACAAGTTCTTTCTCTGTAATCAGAGAGAAACCTCAGTATAATTTTTTCTCTATATGTAAACTGTCAAAGAGTGGATGTAGAACGATTTTTTTTTTCTGCCCTATAATCTTTATGTTATGTTCAGTTGTGTATGAAGTTGGTTAGAGTCACTTTTGCTGCATCTGTTGTCACATTAGATAGTACGGGAGAGACCCCAGAGACCCTGAGGGAGATTCCCCATCTGACACAACAACAAAAAAACAGCAAGCAGCATGGGAGACCAGATGGTCCCTGTTATCTTGCCCTGTTTCTCTTTGCCTGGATCGGGTTTTACCATACTGAGGATGAATGTTTCCCACCTGTAGCTTCTCTTTGCCTGTCTGATCACACATATTGTGTCCAGACTCTGTGTCTCCTCTAAACAGACTTGACCTAGCTGGCATCAGAATAAAACACGAGTTCTTCCAGGGAAGCAAAACAGGGGCACACAAAGTATGCTGTAGTTTTTTTTTTCATGCGTAGTCCGTTAGTGCTTTTTGGCTATTGCAGACTATCAATCATCCAGTGAAGGAATGATACATATAAGTAGAAACAGGGATTGTTTGAGCTGTGACAGCATTTAAATCTAACAAGCCACTGTGGGTGTGCGTTGAAACGTACTTTGTCTGGATGCTACAATTATGTCTAATTGGCAGGAAATCAAACATCTTGTAAAAATGAACTCAGACTTTTCCATGTGAGGCACATTACCAACTCTAGTTAATTACTAATTTAGAAAGCAGGGAGGAGTCACGCAAGCTACTATATCATAGAATTCTGTAAATCTGCTAATGTTTGGATACGATTTTTTTGGGGGGTGTTTATGAGAAATTAATACCATTGTTTCAAAGTAATATTAGCAATGCATAGTATAGGTTTCACATATTAATATGTTTTATGTGTCTGCAAAACTACAAATATATTTTAAAATGTACATAAAGTTTGACAGCTCTGTATATAACCTGTAGTGTTTGTGTCTTCTCTCACCAGAAGTATGTCACGCCCTGAATGTGACAGTCACCCCTGGGCCTGTTGTCTTAGTACCAGAGAAAGACAACCTGACACTGTCCTGCCTCGTATCTCAAAGGAAGAGAAGCAACAGTGTCCTCATTCTTCGCTGGTTCTTCTCTCCTCTTACTGCTCCTACACTGGGGCCTCCTCCCTCCTTTCCACCCACCTCCCCTCCTGCCCTCGAGCCTGCTCAATTTCTGATTGTGAAGATGGGCATAAAGAAACTGAAGATGTATGGGAACTACACCCGTCGTTTCCCCCAACCAAAGTTTCGTCTGCACGAGGAAACGGAGGGAGAGGTGTACCGGTTGCGGATTTTCCGCGTGATGGGGATGGACCAGGGTTTTTATACCTGTAAGGTTCAGGAGATCCGGAAACACAGAGACACATGGAGAGCATCCTCCAATGGTACCGGCACCACACAGCTGACAGGTAACTAAAGGTGTATATTAATTGCTTCAGCTCTTCATGTCAGATGTGTCTGCGAGAAGACCCATTTGGCTTACAATGGGGTGAATGTTGACAGACATTTTTTTTCACTTGTTAGCTGTCAGATTTAAAATTAAGCTTCACCAAACCAGTATCCTCCCTGTCTTGGGACTGTTAGTAGTAGTAGTAGTAGTAGTAGTAGTAGTAGTAGTAGTAGTAGTAGCAGTAGTAGTAGTAGTAGTAGCAGCAGTAGTAGTAGTAGTAGTAGTAGTAGTAGCAGTAGTAGTAGTAGTAGTAGTAGTAGTCCCACATAGCCAGACCATTCTCTAGTGCTGACTGGTTTTATTGCACATCATCATTTTTACTATTATGGGTGAAATAAAAGCTCTGGTGTACTTAGATTACTTCAAAACAATCACAGTCATCTTGCACAGACCTATGAATAGGATGCACTGATGGTGTTTACTCAAAATAAAGATCTGGGAATTGTTCTGGTGGAACATTTGCTTGTAGGGAGGTGAGCACTGCCATTAAAATGCATACTACATTAAAAAAAAAAAACAACAAAAAAGAAACAGGGTTGTTTAATTGCATGATCCAAACCTGTGCATAGGTTGCTGCTCTGAGGTTGTTGTCGTTGAAGGGGAGGAACATGTAGATGGCGGAAGGGGAGGAAACCCGCATATAATGAAAGTCGCAGGCTTATATCTGCAATCTACATCAGAGGCAGACTAGGGTTAAGGAAGCGACTCCTGGTGAAGAGAAAAGCACAAGTGAATAAGGCAGTGAAAAATGCAAGTGTTGCACTGTTACGACCAAAATTGTCAAAGTCAGATTCCATTACATTTTTTACCTTTTATCACGTTGGGAATTTATTTAAGACCTACTTCAGTGAAAATCAAGTTTTTTGCCATGTAAATGTGTCCATTTGGAGGTATTTTTTTTAGATGCTAGAAAAAAAACATGTGCAAAATGTGCAATCATGTGCAACATGGCTAAACATTTCAGCATGACACATCAAAAAAAATAACAGATTCAGGCTTCCAGGGTTTCATATGTAACAAACCTGAGGACCCAATCATGTCAGCTTTCAGGATGGAGCTTTCTGTGTCATTATTTTTCTTCAGAATGGGTTTCCAGCTCAACCATGCATGGCTGTATTACTTCAATAGTACAGTTTGTCGCATAACGTAGTTTTACAGTGTCTGAGCAGAGTTATAAGTGAGCTGGTGTGCTCGAGCTACCTTGAGTGAGGAGGGGTGGGTGGAGAAGACTACGTAGATCTGCACATTCTAGAAGAAGACATGGGTTAGAGCTACAGCTAAGTCATTTTAAAACAGTAAGGGATTATTTTATAAAACATCTAAATATGTATGTTTAATATATTGAAATAAGTTTTTGAGGATTAAATCAACAACTAAACAAAGAATTCAATATCAGTTTAACCTTGGTTCACGCATAGAAATAAAGAATTTGGCAACAGTAAACCCATACATCGTGCTGGACATCATTTCCCAAGACGTGAAGTGAGCTGTTCATCTTTGTACTTTTTTAGATTTTTGCACAACAACAATCACTGACAAGCATGAGCAAGCACAAAGGGGATTTCTGGTCTGATTTCAAAATTTTCCATGTTCCATGGAATACTCCTTTCCAGAGAATTTCCTCAGAGCCACATCTCTTTAACTGAGGTATGCTGCATGTGTTGTCTGGCAGTGAAAACAATCAAATAAAGGATGGGCAACACATTTCATGAAAGAACAAGGATCAAATAGAAATTTTTTACCATGTTTTCTCTGATTCTGCTTGCACTATTTGCAGTAAGTGGTACCCATGTGCTTGAGCGTGACCCCTCTCCTCTGGCATTTCCATCTCAAAACAATGAGCTCACACAGCCAAACCACACTCAACAATATCACTCTGTGTGTATGAGTGTACGGAGTAAAAGGTAGAGTGTTGCTGAGTTGGCAACGTTGAAAAACTCTGAAACACATGACGTCAGCATTCTGGGTTTACTTTTATGCAAGCCTCAGGAGAAAATTTACTGGAGAATTCAATTGCAACTTACTTAGTTTGTGCCAAGGTTCCTGCAGAATTCAACAATAAGCAAAGTTAATAAATATGGATGAGGATTAATTTAAATCTTATGCAGTAATAAATGAATAAATTCTTTTATATCAGAATTATCCTTATTTGATTTTAGCCAGATTGATTCTGTGGTGGATGCACCAGATAAAGGGCTTTACTCAACATTTCTGATGCTTCTATTCCATGCTTTGGTGTGGCTCCATGTGCCTTAGTTCCACAGTTTACCTTTCACGACTTTTTCGCCAGAAAAGAGGTCGAAGTCAGACAGAGCCATCTGACAACGCCCTGCCCTATATTCAGGGCCCGCTAAGGAAGCCACACAACCTCAGGCATCTCCGACATGCATTGACCGCAGAACCAGAAACACAAGAGCTGACATTATAAGGGTAAACAAAGAGAAAAAAAGTTGTAATCCAGGGAACCCCTCAGTCTGCAGATTTCAGATTTGCAGATCCTAGAGCAAAGGCTACACCCCACTGAGGTCAGTGGACTACTTTTATTCAACAGACTTTGCATAATGGAGACACAGCCTGACCTCTCTGAATCCCAACTTCAAACCTAAATGCCTCGTGCTTTTTGCTGCTTTTATAAAGTGGCAAAATGATTACACAATTACTGTTAAATTAAATCAGTATCAGACACTCTGCTTTGGCTTTAGATTTACAACCCTACTAGTTTCAGCAGACGCTTCGTTTTTCCACGTCCTCTCTCCACAGCTGGGGGAAAGCAGATGAGCTTAAATCTGTACCTGATGGTGCTTGGCTGCATATATGTTTTAATGCATAACTGTGGAACTTTTGGTACACTGTTGGTATTGCGTCGACACATCTGCGGAGCGTATGTACATTTAATAGCTCCCTAACCAGCCAACCTGTTGACCTCGGGCTGCTTGCACTGATCAGATGTGGGGTTTAGCTTGTGGTTAACCACAGTGTGAGATGTGGTTTACTTGCATTAGCCTAAACGTTAGCTGCGCAAATTGTCAAGAGATGCCTGCTAAATGTAGCTGTCATGCCGTGAGATGAGTAAGACCATGCTACAGTTTGCGTGCCTTTATCTTAGGTTGTCATTACTTTATATTGTGTGCTCAACAGTGGGTGGACAAAATGACATACAATTTGATGCAGGCACAAATAACATGATAGATTTGCCTTCCCTTGACTAATTTTCATAGCACTGAATTACATGTTTATGACCGTCTCAACAAAAATGGCAAGATTTAGGATAAAGATAGCATATTGCAGAGCTCTCGTACTGCACTGCATTATTATAAAATCATTGTCATTATGGCTTGTTTCTTGGACTTCATGCATATTTTGGGGGGAAAAAAATGTCAAATTGAAGTAATACACATGAGACAGTTTTGGTATTTTTAGACTCTGTTTTATGTTTGGCCACAACTAAAGTCATTGTGTTGCTCCCACTGCATCCCACATTAATTACGTGGTACTTAGATGGAACAGCCAAGACACATTTGACAATTTTGTAGGCAGTTCAGTGGTCTGGAAACAGGCTAGAAGTCAATTAGAGTTAATATCTTATCATTTCTTATTAATACGTATCAACCTGTGTGTAAAAGACATATTAAAATCTCATTATGGGGAGCCAAGACAAAGTAATTTATGTACACAGCCTCTGTTCACTCTCCTCAACCTCGTGCTAAATACCCCTGACCTATACACCCAACCCACAACAACTTCCCCCTCTGTTGTCTTTTTCTAAGGACACAAAGAAAACTGAAAACATGGAAAGTGAAGTGACAGACAAAAGGAAGTTGATGTGCAGAACGATGGGGAACCCCCTAAACACTGTCCAAGAACAGGAATACAGTGAAGCCTGTGTGTACGTGTGTGTGTGCACGCGCGTGTGTGTGTGTGTGGTGGGTTTGGCCGATGCGGCAGCAGACTCTCCCTTCATGACAGTGGTTTGGATATTTCAGGAAACCACTGAGGCTGTCGGCTGTATTGGGACAGCGTCCTCAGACATCAGCAATTTACAAAGATACTTAGTCTGGGCACAGTTTTCTGTCCTTTATGTGCTGTTTTTGCTGACTTTCTCAAACAATTGTTTCTCCAGTGCACTTTACCCCTGAGGATGGAAGCAGTGAAGGACTGTGGCTTTTATTTGCAGGTACTGTTTTAATCTCCAGCCCTACTTCTGTATCGCTTTATTATATACACATCTTACTTTGATAATTCAGCTGTCCTGAGGCCTTTTTCTGCCTGTGTCTTTAGATGTGTATCTGTGTGCTGTGCTGATCTGCTCGCTGGGCCTGCTGTCCATCTTCCTGTTCACGCTCGTCCTAACCTGCCAGTACTTCCACAGAAGACACAGGCTCAAAGGTGAAACCATCATTTGTCCTCCTACAGAAACTCACATTTATAACTTTGTTTCTGGTTGTTGATTTGAACCAAACTTTATTTAAGTCGTCTTTTTTTTTTCTGCTGCTTTCTCCACAGCCAGTTATCTTCTGGTCAAATGCCCAGAAAGCAGGTACTAGTATGTTGTTTATTTAATAAATAGTATTGAAATAATTAAGCAACCACGTTTAAATTCTCAGTCCATGCAAAAATAATGAATAATTAGAAATGTATTGAGTAAAGGTGCCAATGTGCCAAAGTGATTAGCTTATGTAGCAAAAAATTGAACATCTTTGGTTTTGCATTGCTGGTTATTTAAAAACCAGTTATACACACGCACACACACACACACACACACACACACACACACACACACACGCACACACACACAGGCTTTGAAAAGTTCTGATGGATGCTTTATTTTACATTGCAATAAATATAAACCTATTAATTTATAGATCACAGAATTAATATCAGACCATCTATTAATGAAACCATACATTTCTGACACTTGACTATGCGTTATTTCTGCATTTTTAAAATATTTTTTATATATTTTGCTCAAGCATGAAGAAAAAAAAACAATAGATGAATTCATAATGGAGACGGCTGTTAGTTGCAGCCCTAATTAAAATGTAATCTCTTCTACTCCATACAGCTCAGGAGAGACTGTAACCAGCTCCAGCAGCTCCTCCAGTTCCTCTCCAAGGACACAAAGGAAAGAATCAAGACGGAAAACTGAAAGAAGAGTAACAGTGACACCGCCTAAACTACCTGAACAGCCACCGCTGCACATATTAACCAAAGGTAAAGAGCCGGTTGTGTTTAATTCTCTGAAGGATAACTATGCCAGCGGCTTTTATTGGATTTCGAACATGCAAAAAATGTTCACAGTCTGGTTCCATTCCCAGCCCTTGTCTTTTAAACTCCAAACACACTGAACGTATTAGAGTGAGGGGGCTAACAGAGGCCCCAGCTCCAAGAAAAGAAGGAACAGTAAATGATCAGCGAGAACAAAAGCAGAAAACGATACCTCCAGCTTCATTCAACTTGTGTGACAAAAACAGCATAGCTTGAGAGAGACTAGGAGACCAGGAGAAAACAGTCTGAGAATGTAACAACCCTGCTGAGTTTATTGTCAGAGGCAAAATCAAAACTGACACGGAAAATAGCTGAATAGAGCTCTTCTTTCTGTTCTAAACAACACCTTGATTAGGTTTATTATAAAGCGCTTCTGGAGGATAATTTTGACTTCAACCACACAGTCATATTTGCGAGTTTATTCCTCCTGGCTGCGGTTTTGAATCAATTAAGGTTGTCTCTGTTTTTCAGCGCCAGTTGCTGCAAAGAGACCTCAGAAGCCCAGAAGGTCGAAGACTCAGCCAAGGAGATCTGCTGCTGTAAGTCTCCTCGTTCCCACCCTGCAGAAAAGCCCACGACCTCTGTCCAGTAGTACTACAGAAATCATTAATGAAACATAAACCCCTTAAAATCTTTACAATGTATTTATTAATTTTGTGAAAATATGCTTTCTTTTCCATGAGCAGGGTTGTTATTGAGATACATGCAAGAGGGAATTTGTTTCATGACTGCATGATTGTCTACAGGAGTTTATTGCCATCTCTTCATTCAGTTATGAGCTTGATAATTCTATTTAGCTTTATTGCTTCTGAAACACAATTATTTATTTAGAGTGCTTCATTGGTTTTATATCTACGATAAAAATGTCAAACAAGTATACACGAAAGAAAACTAGTCAAACTAAGGATCATCAGTATTTCTACTGATGCCGTTCTTGTGATTCTTTTTTTTTTTTTTTGCACAAACATACTGATTGGATTAGTGTAGCCAGGGCGATCTGACGATATTGGACAGGCCTGCGATTGTACCAAATGTTTTTTGAGGAAACTGAATGTTCCTGCAAACCCTGTAAACACATACTGTCTGCAGCTGAGAAGCACATAAGGAATGCTTAGCACGGAGAGGGGAATAAAAATATTTGCTAAAGAGGATTAAATGCAGACAACACACATTCTTTCTATGCATCTTTTTTTTTTATAGTAAAATCTACATCTGTCTATGTTCAGTATGTGCAACACTTTCTCTTTGTCCTTATCTGCCAAATGAATTCCTTCGGTGCCTCTAACCCGTTCCCTCCCTTCACCAGCCTCGAGCATCACATGAAGACAGCCTGACGTACGCGGAGCTGGAGCTCGTCAGACCGAGGCTGGAGCCCCCAGCCTCATCCACCCCTGACCCCACACCCTGCAACTCGGACACTGTGTACGCACAGATCCTCTTCCAGGAGAAACAGCTGTAACCATGGCAGCTGGGTGAGGCCAGAGACTGAACTGAGTGGCATCCAAAGGACTATATTTATGAACTATCAGTATGACATTTAGCATTGTTTTTTTGGATGCGAGCGTGCCACATCTGTTGGTAAATGAGGGTTTTGTGTTCGCTCCGTGCAGTTCCATTCCAGCACAGCAGTTTTGGGGTCTTTTAATTCTGTTGTTTTGTTTGCTGGCATCACTGGCCTGTGAGCCAGATGTTTATAGAATGCTCTTACCGTTAACTATTTTGTATAAACTCAGGAGACTGTGTGGAAAGAAACTGTTGTCCAGGCTCTCTTACCGCAGTGCCATAAGGCGCTGTAACACTCAGCTTTTTAAATGCATTTTGTAGCCCAATTACAGTACTAATACATCATATTAATAAATATGCCTGGGTCTGACATTCAAAGAGTGTAGTCTCTGATTTACATAAGTACAGTTTAAATTATATCTTTGGATTACACTTTGTTAGATTCGTCTGTAATTTGCTGAACGACTAATGGGAAACGAATGTTTTCAATAATCTGTCAGAGCAACAGTCTGGAGATTTGCTCCTCTGTTTTGTGGCAGATGTGTGAGATTGAAACCATTCACATAGCATAGCTTTGCATGAAAACAAAAACAGGAGATAGTTAGTCTGGCTATGTCTGAAGGGGACAAAATCTGTTTTTTAGCTTTTCTAAAGTTCACTATTAACAAACACAAACGTTTAAAAACCACCAGTTGCAGTTTTAGGGGGTTGAGGGCATCCTGTTGGGAGAAGTAACTTCCTAAAGTCTTGTCATCATAGGCTGTGAGGCAATATGTGCACATTCCATTTTGCTTTTATATGGATTAAACACTTTGTAAGGAACATTTTGACTTATGAGTTGATGTTAGCAGCATCTTGTTATCTTCAGACAGGCAGATGTAACAGTCGTATCAGTTGTCTCAACAAACTCTCGGCAAAGAAGTGAATATAGGAATTTTTCCGTTATCTTAATTTCAATTTTCTTATAAAACACCACAAGACACAAAGAGTCTTTTGCTTCGAGTTTCAAAGCCTGATCAGTGTGGCACAGGTGTAAACAGCAAATATAAATCCTGGAAGCAGTCAACATTACAGGTAGGGTGAAGGGTGTAGGCCATTTTGTGAAGGTCACTGTGTGAAAAATGGGATGAAGATGGAGGTGCCTGGAAGAGAATGATGCACATCCACACCTTTCTCTTTGGTGAGTGGGAGAGATTGAGAGAGAGACCATCATCCCCCCACAGTTCAAACTCACTGACTAGGATGAACCCGCTAATGACTACATTTATTCAAATTAGACTAATTGTAATCATGGTTAATAATTAGCTTTACAGTGCATTATAATTGGGTTAGGCTACAAGATGGTTCTGCCTAGGTGCAATAATTTATTTGATTTAATTATTCTGAGGAACCCAATGGTTTGACATTTCATATCATAAAACCAGCGGTGTAGAGAGAATGGAGATGGCCGTTGTCTTTAGAGAAGGTCATTGCTCGCTCTCTGGGAAAATTATGAGGACTATTTTCCACTCTATTAAGCTACTCCACTTAGCACAATTAGCCACACACATAAAGGTTAAAGAGAGAGACCTCTTCCTTTATGATAGAGAGGAGTGGTTCGTGTGCATGAGAGTGTAGCCGGGAGAAAGAAAGCAAACAAGCCTTCACAATCTCAGCAGTCTAACATTATTGGAATATATGTGCACTGATGTAAGAGTCTCATTATTTTACTTTTCCTCTGCCAGATTAGGATCAATGTTTATAAAGGGTTAAACTTCACACTGCCTTTCTTCAAATGGGTCAGATTTACCCATGTGTGTTGTCAAGGCCCTGCAGTGATTACAGAGATTGAACACTCTTTTGTGACTAAAAAGACATATCTGTCCTTGGGTAATCATAAAGGGACACACAAAAAGCTGTGACAAGCAGAAACAATACCTCAACAAAACCCACAACACATTTCACATCACCCACAACACACACATACTTAACACGGTCACAATAAACTTTTGGAGAGTAATGGGACAAAAAAAAAAAAAAAGAAAAGCAGTCAAAAACTCATAAATGCCACATTACAAAGCAAATTGAAAACACATTGCAAAAAAACAACAAAGTAAGACCAGTAAACTATTCACATCTAACTAAACATCCTGAATCGTTCATGCCACAGACATTCACCAAAGCAAATCAGTGCAACCCTCGCAGCATAAAAACGCTGACTTGTGTGCATGCCATACTTTTTATAACAGTAGATGTTTGATTTACAGTTCCTGAGAAATGAACTGCTCCAGCTCTATAATACAGTTAAAAAGCAGCATTTCTCAGGGAATGTTGGCACAGCATACATGCACGCTGCTGTTCATCATTCACAATTCCTCTCGCATTCTGCTTAAAGCTGCTCAGTTCAACTGCAGGCTTCTACTGTCCCCTTGTAAGCTCTGCGAAAGCAGTGAGCAAGTATAAATACATTTTCCCTTATTCAAATTCATGCAGTTCTGAAAAAATGTTTGTCGGTGTCTTTCTGCTTTCACCTTTAGAAACCCCCAATAAAATAAAATACAATCCTGAAATACTAATATATCAGTCATAATCAGAATCAAAAAGAGTCACAGGAGAGGATTTAGGCAAATGTTTGTCAACATTTTTATTCAAATTTATCGAAACTCAGTATTTACAGAGAAAAATAAAGAATTAAATATTCATGTAGGAGGAAAATACTCAATTTTATCTGAAACATAAATGTATAAAATCTTGTAACATTGTTCTCCATGAATGCACACACAAGACAGCTGAAATATATCAGCTCCTGCTGCTCAGCTGCTGTTACATCTGAAATAGTGATGAATTTTCTGTCAGAGTCTCTCGAAAGAAAAAAGGGTGTGCAGAAATGGTGGTTGGAGACATAATTGTGCTTCAACATTACCACCTTTCACTCGCAGGTCCAGGTGAAAACTCTGCCCCAGGCATCGCCTGCCAACAGAGTAGCATGACTCCTACACAGGAGAGAGTAATGCAAATGTATTACGTTCTAAAGCATGTAATAATATACATACAATGCAGTACATGTGTCAGACTGAGTGAGAACTCAGTTCCAGTTCAGTTTGGCCCTGAACTGCATGGTATTACTATTACAATGCTTTGCACTTAAACTTAAAAAATACATGTTTCAGAATTAAATTTAGTTTAAAGTAATGAAACTTAAACTAACTCTCTTTGCTGGGAATGAGTGCATGATATTTACTGTACCTGGACATGGCCAGTGCTGTGATGGCTGGACTATTTTTGTAGCGGCGTTGAGACACAGTCGAACTTCTGTTCAGCTCTTGACATAACACCAGATGTCTCTCCCAGCCTTTAACCTGGCATGAGCTGCTCACTGTAGATTCATCATGAGGATACAGTACATCAACATCCACTTACTATTGAATTACACTGCACTTGTCCACCCTGTCTGAAAGCCTGACCTCAATGGTCGTCAGGAAAAAATTAAACTGTACATTAACACAATGTCCATCTGCAGTCGGCAGGCTGTAAAACGGAGAAAAATCCCTCAAATATAAATGCTTCAGTGTTACGTAAAGACTTGTCTCAATGTAATTGGAAAGCATAATACTCCTATGAGGTGACGCGAGGCTGTAACCAACGTATGCCAAATTGGATCTGGGTATTATTGCTTTCTAAATTATACACGCACACACACGTCAGCAGAATTACTCATCAGTGTTTACTGCCTCTATGTTTAATAACTTTATAACAACATAATTCCTGCTAGCCCTAATGCTAGTGAGGGATAGGGTAAGCATTACAAGCTCTCATCTGGAAACTACGCTGTCTAGCTCTGAGATGAGCGGTTAAAAATAATCATCTCACACTTAAGGATTTATCTAATTAGATAGCAATGTTTTTTTTTGTTTGTTTGTTTTTTTTTTTGAAGCATTAAAAACAAGGATCAAGACGTTTTTGTGCAGTTGCATTTCCGATGGTTTCATAGCTCTGCGACTGTCAGCCACCCTCATCGTCTCTGCTGTTATAAATACAACACCTACATGTATATCCTATCCTACTGCCAGTAACATTACCATCTCTCTCTGCTCGATCTTGCCCCGGGGACACGGGCTCTTCTGGAGGGCCAGGTAATTGTGTTCTGGTGTACTCTGTCCTCCATATCTGTATGAGAGACACATAACGAGTAGCAAAATCAGAGACATAATTCAACATAATAACAAACACACTCGCATACGCGCCGGCGCACACGCCACACACTCAATGTAATAATAAAGTAATGATACCATTTGTGTGTGTGCGTGTGTGTGTGTGTGTGTTGTGCACGTGGCAGGGGCACCCACTCCCAAGTGAAGCACAATTTAGAGTTTGCAGCTTTGATTGCAGAGAGGCAGCATATGCTTGTATTAATTCTAAGCAAAACAGTCACACACCATATATACAACCCATATGCTGTTATTAATATCTTGATGGACATCCAAGCTGGTACCTGCGAGGCTAATACCAAAGTAATAACTGCTACAGTTGAATAGAGTACAGTCCACTGTAGAAAAACAATACTGAAACTCTCCAACTGATCCATTTGTACCTACAATGAGCTGCCCTAAAATAACTTTAGGAAAGGCATTCTCTGTTTCTGTCACGCACTCAGCTAATAACTATCAAATTATTACCTGCTCATAAAAAAACTCACCCGTATAATGCCATCTGCACAGCCTGTGACGATGACGTTCCTGACATCCCACTCGTGTCTCTGCGTGAAGCTGACACACAGGATGTCTGCCTGAGGCCCGCAGGAAGCTTCAGTGCACGTCAGCAGCTGGCCCTTCATAGTCCACAGGTAGAGCTGAGGTCCCGCACATGACAGGATCTCACCCTTTGGACAGAGTAACACGGTGCTGAAGCTCATGTGTGCACAGATATACACAGGGATGCACAAAAAAAAAAAGAGAGGATGCACGCTGTCAACAGTGAGAATCCTCCCTTCCTCGTGCTGTGAGTGGACGGGAACAGCATGATGACGGTGAGGTGAATAATTCAAAAGGATAGAAGGGAGACAGAAAAAACAGAGAAGAGAATTTGAAGGAGATCATGAAGGTGGACTTACTGTGAGTTCATTGATAGCCAGAGCAGAGACACTGGTTGTGTGTCCTGCTAACTGGGTGATGTAACTTAGTTCTTCCATGTCCCACAGGATACAGGTGAGGTCACGGGAGCCGCTCACTATGATGCTGTGGATCTCAGACACTGCCAGGCACGTCACTGCATCTGTGTGACCATACAATGGCTACGAAGAACAGCAGGGGAGTATTAGTGTCAGAGCGTGTACAGTATGTGTGCAAATACACTGTGGATACGACTGTTGAATCTCTAGAGCAGATAAACATACAAACGGACCAACCTGTCTGAGCTTCATGTGAGTGAGTTTGTCCTTGGTGACGGCCACGTCCCACACACAGACTACAGCGCTGGTTCCTGCAGTGATGACGGTTGTCGGGTTGGGACAGGCGGAGCACAGCGTCTCGCCCCAGTCACACAAACTCTCACAAACTGCAAACGTCTAAAGATGGACAAACAGACACAAATAGCAGACGTGTCTATGAGTATCCTGTCAAATCAAGTCCATTTCAATTTTAGAGCACATTTCTGACACAGGAACACAAGTGCTTTTCTATAAAACATAAAATAAAGATGATAAATAAATACTCCAGAGAAATAAAATAACCATTCAGCCACCCATAAAACACACACACATACAGTTTATTCCTACTCACACATTTGTATCAACAGGAACACACACAAATGTGTTTCATTCCTTTAATGAAAATATGATTGTCGCCTTCATCAAGCATTCTTAATGTACAAAATAAGATTAAGACAAATTGAAGTACAGCAGAATGTGCTGTCATTATGTGGAAACTGACTAAATTAGTCTTTTTCTCGTAAAAATGTGGATTCCAGTTTGAATAGCACCATTTGATGAATAATGTAGTTTTTAAACTGTGACGGTAAATGAAAACTAGAATTTTGTGACATTGACTTAAAACTTTACATCTACTTCACTGTTTTACTGCACAAAGAAACAAGCTAGATTTTATACTGAGGGAGTAACGTAAATGCCCAAAAGCTACTGAGAGCACATTTCACTTAAATGAGGTATGCACTAAGTGTGAAAGCCAAGGGATGACTGTATGGCAATTTATAAAAAACTAATATGTTCTTTAATGGTTCTGCCTAGGTGATAGTCATAGCAGTTGTCAGGAAATCACTTTTCTCATCTCATACAGTATTGTGCGTGTTTAGCAGAACATAAAGAGTCTCTAAAGGTCAAGTATGTGATTAAACTGGGTAAAATTCACTTTCTATTAAACTGAGTAAATAAACATTAAACACTGTTATTGAAATTTCATTGCTTTTCCAACCTTTTTCTCACATTTTAATAAAAGTCCGTAGACAATTAGTGCATCACTGGCCTGCATACAATTAATTTCAATTTGATTTATGCAACTACACAGAGCTAGACGGCTGTGCAATAACGCAAGACACATAAAACTCATCCGCTGTATATCTCGCCATACAGACCTTGTCTGCGGTGTAGTTTCCGAAGGCGCAGCTATTGTCGGGAAATCCCCAGCTGAAGAAGCAGCTCAGCAGGGGTGAAAGGAGGAGCCGGTTTCTCTCCAGGACCACAACCTCTTTTTCCAGACACAGTATCTGACCTACCGGGCCTCTCGGCAGCTCTGCAGGGAGGTTTGGAGTGGCACCATCAGCAAGATGTGGGTGATTAAATAAAAATGTCAGTCAAACCATATGCAGAAAAGGAAACATACGAAAAAGAACAGGTGACCTCATTCTGCATTTTGTGTACCTGAATGAACTTGCCTGGCCACATAGCAATAATAGCTCTTCAAAAACATCACATTAAAGAGTTTGGTAGCTCAGTAAACTTGCAAAGAATTTCATTAAACTGACCACAGAAAACTGGGCAATTAAAACAGAAATTCCCAGGTTACAATAAACCGAAGCGTGGTCCTAGGGGGACACCTGCATCCTGGACAGTATAAATTGTATGTGTGTGCGTGTGTGTGTGTGTTTGTGTGTGAGGGTAGTGAGAGCGAGGCTGTAATTGTACTTAAAATTGACCTACTCATGCAGGAACAGGCAGGAATCATTACAGCCCATTGCCAGTTCTGCTTCTAAAATCCCCAGAAAGAAGTTCTGTCCGCATTAGTCTTAGCGTTCCTCCTCCTATTCATCTCTATCTGCTTATTGATCAGATCAGACACTCTAAGATTTAATATGAAATGTAATATGCAGGAATCTCTCCCTGAGCATTTGCAGATTCATCTCCTCTCCCTCAGTGGGCCTGTAGGGATATTCAGATTATTAAGTAGGGCTCAGCGGAAGAGTCATCTCCATATTGTAGCTCTAACAGATAGCTCCTTCCACCCTTCTGTAGTGTAAATTAATCTATGGACATTCTCACTCCATTTCAACGATTCCCTTGAGAGCTCGGTACATCTTGTGTATAATAACAGACATCAAATGGTACGAAATAAAATAATAGAGGAACAACACAAAACAGTGTCAAACGCTGATGACTGTAATTGATTACATTTGGATTACTCAGCAGAAAATTGCAATATTCATTCA
This sequence comes from Stegastes partitus, assembly GCF_000690725.1. Taxonomy (NCBI): domain Eukaryota; kingdom Metazoa; phylum Chordata; class Actinopteri; family Pomacentridae; genus Stegastes; species Stegastes partitus. Next base: position 220,447 of record NW_007578472.1, read on the forward strand.
GTTGTTTGGGAATAGATATCATTTATAAGGCTGCATTATGGTTTGTTTTAATTTCACACCTTCATTTAAAGAAAAAGTTTCACATTTTGGCCGCAAGTACATGAAATATATAAGAACGGCCTTCAGCAAATAAGCTTGGTTTATATTAAAGACTGGAAATGGGGGGTAATAGCTAACCTGGCTGTCCGAAGAAAGAAAAAAATGTCTAAAAAACACTATAAAAACAAGTTAAGAAGCGCTGGAAGCCCTACTTTTTTAACCATTAGAGATAGCCAGTTTAACTGTGTTCCCCCACCTTTAGTGTTTTTACTAAGCTGCACTTACTGACCATGAGCTGCGGGGCTTCATATTTAGCACACGGACATGAGAATGGTATTAATCTTTTCATTTAACTTTTCGCACAAAAGCATATTTCTCAAAAGGTCAAGCAGTCTATTTAGGAATCACACGTTATGTCCTGTCTAAGCTCCTCTCTCACTTCATAACTGTACCTCTGAATGGCTGTGCAGTCGTCTTTAGTTTATCCAGTTTGAAAAAAAATGGAGTTGGATGTGATGGTGATGAGCCTTCTTTCTTCGAGCCATTGCGAGGTGGGTGAGGTTTGGTAAAGAGCTGTAAGAAACACACAGATGATTCACAACCACGTTATAATAGTTAAAAAAAACAACAAAAAAAAAACAATAAAAAACAAAAAAAAAAATGCACTTTCTCCGCTGCTCACACTATGTCTCTTTTCTTTTTACCTGTTTGGGAACCTGGCCAAAGTTGCTGACGTATCCCAGGATTGTGCTCTTGATGACAGGGTCCTTAGCATCCTGCCGGCCTCTCCTGGCGTAGAAATAAGGGTGGAAAGTGTTCAAGCTTTCGACAGCAGCTGGACCTTGTTGCCGATATCCGAAAATCAGGTCGATCCACAGGTGGATGTGGGAACTCACGTAGTCGCTTTCCAGGGCCTAAAGAAAACAGAGCACAAACTAAAACCATCTCGTCAAGTAATACCACAAAACTTTTAAACATGCAATGTGCATTCTTAAAAAAAAACAGCAGTGTGCAGCTTTGGTTATTATAGTGGGCCCAAAACCATCAGTCAAACTGTTAATATGAGAGTTTAAAACACACAAAACTTCTGTGAGACTGCACAGCCAATCAAATTATTCAGGTACTGTATGATTTCTTCCAAAAGTCAATTTAGAAGTCCAGAACAGCAGGAAGCTGAACAGCTGTGTTATGAGCATTTCTTCATGTTAGAATTAAAGAATGATTTGGGTAGAATTAGCCAGAGATTGGTTTTGAAGAGTTAATAAGGAAAAGTGGGCATTATGACCAGCTATATCCTTGCACCAAATCTTAATAAACCCATCTGGGAAGAACAGAAAGCTGAAAAAAAAACATCATAACAAGGATATATTGTCCTGAGTTAATTTGTCTGTGGAAGAAAAAAACAATCTTCTAAAGTCACTAATTTTATGAGAATGGTAGGCAATATGAGTGGTTCAGTAGATTACAGAGTGATAACCATCATAGATGCCCCAGGAATGGAAAAAGGGAGGGTCACACTCAACCAACAGAGTGAAGAGAGACATACAATAACCCCACACAGGGAAGCTGAGAAAAGAGAAGAGAGAGAATATTCAACCCGTAAAAGAGCTGGCAGAAATAATGGCATTATGAAAAAAAAGAGAAAGTCTTGTGCCTGCCCTGGATCGCGTTAAATGGGCTTGTTGTCCTTCAGTTTCTGTCATCTAAACTTCAGATGCATGCCTTTTCATGCATTTTCTTGATAAGGGAAACAACGGGTCATTATATCTGAAAACAGTTAGTACCAAAAGAATGCAACTGAACCAAACTGAGTGAGACAAAACGGCCTTTAGAGAATCCTGTGAATGTGACCGTTGTGAATATCATCTGTCTGTTATACTGTGGTGGAGACAATGAAGACAAACCAATTACAGTGACACTCATACAGCAGATATTTGTTTGGAGATAATAAAACAGTGCGTCTTCTGTATACATACATCAGCTAGTATTGACAAACATTATTAGGTCTTATGGGAAAAGTCCCTGTATGTAACAGGGCAGGCTGGCCAACAGGAACAGACGGGCTCGGTGAGGTCAGGAGTCACTGACCTCTCGATGGATTCTAATGAACTCCTGGGGGTCACCTTTCGCCCACAGAGGCAGCTCGACATCTCCCAGAGCTGTACCATCCTCCATACAACCTAAAGCGATACAGATACACAATAAATACAGTCTGCTGCATCACATCACATCACTTTGTGTAGTTTAAAGATACACCGTGGAGTCTTTTGCCACTGGAGGCACTATGGAGCAACGTTTTGATGAGTGGTGTCATCTGTGTGCTCGACAAGCTCATGCACATACATTAGAACCTGAGTGATGACATTCACATCCCTGCCAACAGCTTCACATGATAACACTGAATGACAGTTGCTGGTGGAAATGTGCCAAGAGGCAGAACACACGAGCAAAAAGCAGGAAAGAAGAAGCTAGCCCATGCGAACAGTACAAGTTGTTTTGGGGTTTTTTCCAATGCTGACTTTGACAATGTTTTATGAGGAAGAAAATTCATTTAGCATGTTTTTAAGGCCGCACAGATAAATAATATGTTTTCCTTCTTAAAAATTAATTAATTAATATAAAGAAATAAAAATCACAGAATGTAACCATATTGGTCTTTAAAAGAAAATCTAGCCTTTAAAGCATATGGATGATGATATTGTATATGTTTATCACCAAATACTGTTTAAAGAAAACAGGCCTTTTCCTCTACCATGCACCTCCACTGATCACTCATCAAACACACCACAATGTAACAATCTGATGTTCCCTCATTACCATGAACATGAGCAAATTTATGCAGCAGTGAATGCCAAGATTTAATCAGATGAACTGTGGTGTAAGTGTGATGTTGCTTCTGCATTGTTCTTCATTTAAAAATGTGTTTCCTGCTAATTAAGGTAATAAGCATACTAATTAAAGAACGTATTAATTAAGTTAGGTTAGTTAAGGTTTTTACACCAGCGTGCTTGCCTTTGCATGCAGCATATCTGGTATAAATATGGACCAATTAGCCAGAACCTTTAAGGAGTTATTGCAAAGTCTGGGAAATCAGTGTTCCCTCATGTGCAAATTTCTGCAAGAAGATGCTTCAAAATCTAATCAGATCATGTGCTCCACATGGAGTTTATGTGACATTTAAGTGTTAAGGCTTAACTACGCATCATTCCTGGGTTGTTGTGTTTACAAGAATGTGTCTACAGAGTCACATCAAATTCCAGCAAGACAACAAAACGTAGCACATACCATGTACCATAATGGCAGAACATACACGATATATCATAAATTTACTATATAAAAATAGCCACAACATTAAAACCACTGGCAGGTGAAGTGGAAACACTGATCAATGCAATGTTCTGCTGGAAAATCTTAGGTCCTGGCATTCGTGCAGATCTTTATTTTGACACATACTGCCTGCCACTGCCAACATCCTGGTGCCAGACCTCACAACACAACCCTGGTGGTGGTTTTAACGTTGTGGCTAAACAGTGTATGCCTGGGACCAAATTTACATCTTCTAGAAGCAAACAGACATGGGAGTGAGAGAAACAGACAGGGTAAAGAAGTCAAACATAGTGTTGACTTTTCATGGTAATTGTTGACAATAAGGAAAATATAGAACAATGATATCCTTTCCTTTAAGTACTCAACTAACAAACATGATTGTATGAGCTAAATATAGAATTGTAGTGGCTGACCAAACTGGATGTGGTTGGAGTTGAGCAGAAAGTCAGGCAGGTAGAAGAACTCTGGGATCAGCTCTCTGACGTCTCCCATGTTGTCTCTGGAGGCAGACTCCCACTCTTTCTTTAAGCTGTAAAACATCCGCTCTGGGATATCAAACCCTCCCTGCGAGGAGACCAGACAACAACACTGTCAGACACCCAGCACACTGTTAAAGCAAACTTTGCAAAAAGGCATATTAATAAAGTAGTCTGCCTGATCCAGTGTAGGGAACCATATTTTACATTCTTCATTGTATTATGTAAGCAAGAAATATTTGCTACTATTAGAAGGAAGCTTTTCATCTTTCTGTAAAATTCCATAATTTTGATGGAAATCTCATGAGAGAGAATGTAATTTAGAGTAAAACAATTACCTCAATGAATGAAAATAGCATATATACTGGTAAACTCGGTTAGAGATGTAAATCCAGTTATGGATATTACTACACACCCGTTATGTGCTTCAGAAGACAAAAGGCATCCTAATTCACCAGACTAACATCTTTATTGCTTTATTCTGACTATCAAATATGCATGCCTTTTCATTATAATCAACTGGATGCTGTATTGTAAATTGGTAACATGTGGCTATTTGCATTGGCTTCTTTTAGATGCTTTCTGTAATTATTTGCATATATATTAAAATCTCCCTGTAATCTGCTTTCATACCAAAAACAGCACCGAAACAGGAGTGTTGAAAATAGCTCATATTAGATTCATATTATTAGCAAGATTATATTTGAAAATAAAAAAATGAAAGTGATGAATGTCATTGTGCCCTGGAGCACTGGGTCTGCGCAAGGGCCTGTGGGTGAGTGAAAAAAGACTGATGCACAACAAACTTTTTTCAACATCTTCAGAAAAAAAAATCAAGGGAAAACTTGTAGAACATGATACACATTACACCTTCATCATTCCTAATTTTTGTATGGGCCAGTGAAGGAATCTTCAGATCTTCAGCTTATAAGAAGAAACCAGAAAAGGAAAAATAATGGCACTGACCATCTTCTGCAAGGTGCTGCAGCTCCCAGACGTTCATCCTGTCATCACTCAGTAACTTAATAATTCTGATCATGCTCAGCTTTGTTATGAGCACTGCTGATGCTCAAAATGTTTGTTGTGATTTATGCATGAAGTTATGCAGCCCAATAGGCAGGATTATGTCTGTTTACCAGAACTCATCTGTTTAGTGTTAAACTTTGGCATGTAATGGTGAATCATTTACACAGAGATTCCTCCATCACTGCTCTATTCTAAAGAAGAACTTTGTTTCTTAATTTTTCTTTTCTCTGGAAGTAGGTCAGCAACAGTTCAGGCCTGTTTTTTTCCCCCCTCATAGCCAGTTTAATCAAAGGATGTTTGTTACATTTCCTGGTGTCCAGGGCTTACCTGCAGTGCCTGGAAGGTGTGTGAAAATGGTTCCATCCTGACGAGGAAGGAAGCCACAATGATGGCTGAGGAGTAGTGGGTACAGTAGTGGCATCGTGCTGACAAGTCTGTTACAGAGTGAGCCATTTAGCAGAGCAACCAATAAAAAGTACAGTCATAAGCACAGATGATGAAACTAAAAATAGGGCTGAACAGATACCTTCATCTTCATTGTTCTCCACTTCTTCATATCTCTGGATGAACATCTGCTTCCTTTTTTCTGTCTGAGCTCCCATTGGCTTCGACAAATCACGAAAACTCGCAGGATTCGACAGATCAAGCGTCTATCAGAGAAAGAGATATTCAAACCTGTAACACTTTACTCCAGTCTGTGCAACATGAATGTTCAACACAAAGATGTCATGGGTGAGAGTGTACCTCTGACTGATAGTCAGCCAGGACCCAGGGGAAAACTGGATATTGCATCAAGTCATTGTACGTCCTCCCAGCGATTGTGTTGAGATGCATCAAGTACTCAAAGTTACTTATCTCCCCTTTCTAGAGGAGAGACAAGGAGAATATGAAGCAGATAAAGGCCTCTTTAATACAGCGATATAGTTATGAACAAATCTAGAACTTGATTACTATCATGTAGTGATTTATTACTGATATCAAAGGAGGGAGAACTGAATCTGTGAGCACAAACAACTCAAACAAAAGGACACGGCAAAGAGCTGCTTTTATTGCTTTACCTGCCATTTAACAAGGGCCGTCTTTTCAACCACAGGAGTCTTCCTAAAGCACAATGAGAGTAAACACCTTGAATTAGCTGCAGAGTTTCATCACTGAGCACAGCTCACCAACACAAAGTTTTGTGCTTGCACTGTTGCCTGGCAACCAAAGTTGAACTGTAACAGCAGTGTGGAGGTGAGTGAGTGACTCAGGAAACAGAAAGCGTGTGTACACAGCTGTAGGAGCAGTTATGGGATTGAGGTGAGCTTCAGTATGCAGCAGAAACAGTGAGTAGATATGTGGAGGATGCAGCACGTGGTGCCATCTGTAGGCTGTGAGGAAAAACAGTTGACTGCAAGTTGTCGTAGTAGTCTACAGACCGAGGTGTTTGGAAAAGGGAGCAAGATATTTCTTTGTGCAGTGATGTTTTGAAAGGGCCTGTTTTGACATGTGGCATTGATTCTCACAACAGAGGTTAATGATTACTGGTTAAACAGGAACAGGAGCATATTGTTACATTTCTGTGAGATTTCCTGCTTCATAGACAATCAAGAGTTTAATATCTAACTTGGTACTAGCTGTGTTTTTCATTTGGTTAGGTGTTTGTTCATATAAACATTCATTCAAATAGAGGCATACATGACAAACCAGTGAGAGCAAAAACCGCTAAATCAAAATACCTTCTTTCCAATCAGTCTATCAGAAATCTACCAATCTAGTGACTAACCGAACAAAACATCCACACTAAAGAACAGCGTTGCTGAACACTCCAGTAAGCATTTTACTCGTGGAACACATGAAACATGTTTAATCTAAATGAGGAAAGTGATCAACTGCTTCTGAAATCTCCTTTCCCTCTGTGGGCCAGTAACACGGCAATAAAGTCCTGGCGCCAAGCACCTCAGTTGCTAAGTAACGCTATTAAACAAGAGGAACCTTGACTGTCCCTACATGGTGACGGGAGGCTAGTCAAATGTTGATATACACAAACGGTGCACTCCTCATCTTTTCTCTTGCCTTCACCACTACATTTGAAAGGACCACCAGGTACTACAGCTTTTACATTCTAAACAAATTGTAAATGTATTTTTAACATGTTTTCTTTCTTTCTTTCTTTTTGTACAGGGGTGAGAGCCTTTGAGATGAACGGCCAGTTTTACAGGCGCTAAAGCTGCTCTCGTGTCTCAAAAACTGAAGACAAACTCATCCATCAATCCAGAATAAAGGGGATAAAATATGGTGAGTACATAACTTTTTCCATGTTCAAAATCTGGATAAAAGAATATACTATATATTAAGATGAAGTAAGGACACATATAGCAAATGGGTTTAAAGGATGAGGGGCTACTTGAAGTGAATCCAGTTTCTAACACCGATAACTCCTGACCAAATTATTTTGTAAAACTACACTAAATCAATCATTGCATTTGGCCCAGTATGTGTTATCTAATTGCAGGCAATAATTTCATGCAATAGTTTTCTATAGGAGGTTATAATGGGAACAAGCACTAGTGGATAACCTCTCTCATCCTGAGGATGATGAATGAGGCGAGAGAGGGCCTTGGGGTGTAACACAGACACAAACAGACACACACCTTGCTCTTTTAGACAGGGAGGGGAGAAGAGCGAAGCCCTCATTACACTCCCAACACTCCCCAACTATCATTTATCAAAGTCCTGATTTGACTCCTTGTGCGCACACACGTACTGTAGTACAGTACATCCATGTCTGTCAACACACTTGCATGTGAACGTCCCACACACAAAAACACACACACACACACACACACCTCTCTTGCCTGAAAAGAGCCAAACAACTCAATCAGTTGAATGCTGAGGGAGCATCAGCACTCATTTGTTTTTGCTGTATTACCCAGTGTCGCCTCTCTCCTATTGTTCCCCTGCATTAGCCTTAATTAGAGAGTCGTGCTCTTAAATACCCCCATGGGCAACACTGGGTGAGCATGCACTAGTGCAGACACAACACTGCGACACACACGCACGCACACACATGGAGACACACACGCTGCTCAGGCTCTCATTCCTCAGAGAGCATGCTTTCCCCACTGCCCCAGGCCATACATAAGACCTTGTATCTGAATAAATCACATCAGCCTTGCACACACATACTTACACATGAACATATACACAACACATTTATTTGCTATAGCGCTGTGCGTGGTGTAGATTAGATAAATTATTGTAAATCAGCCTCTTGGGGAAAGTGTCAAAAAGGAAGCTTTTAAACTGAACTATTTGGTAATTCTCTGTGCGTTGCAGTACCATGCCCAAAAGAAGAGGAGCCAAAGGCACAAAGGTGACCCTAAAGATTGCCAAAAAGGCAATACGGATGACCCCAGATGGACTGTACAGACTCACCCTTCGCAACATGGGTTTAACAGTCTTCCCAAAATGCCTCCTCAAACTGGCCAACGTTGATGAGTTAGACCTCAGCTGCAACCTCCTACAGAAACTCCCAGATAACATTGGGAACTTCTTGTCGCTCAGATGGTTGGATCTACACAGCAACAAGCTGGAGTCTGTGCCCGAATCCATCGGCAATCTGGTGGGACTGACCCACCTCAACCTCTGCAACAACCGCCTAACCTCTGCAGGTGTACCCTCCACACTGGGCTCCCTCACCAACCTGAAGAGTCTCAATCTAGGAATGAACCAGTTGGACACTCTGCCTCCAACTTTGGCGGCCTTAGACGGCCTCCGAGAGTTAGGCCTCTTTGATAACAACTTCATCAAGATGCCAGAGTTTGTGAAAGTCCTACACAACCTCACCAAGGTGAATATAAAGCAAAATCCTCTAGCGTATGCTCAGGGGGATGATGAGCGGATGCTGAAGAAAAAAGCAGAGCCAAAGGAAGGAGTGTACCTGGTTCATGAGAGCAACCTGTGTACCACATGCCTTAAGAGATGTAAAGCAGAGAGGGAGAGTCTTATGACAGAAGGAAGGAGAGGAAGAGGACGTTGTAGTGGTGACATTTTTGAGGAGAAAAGGATAAGAAGTTATTCTGGACTGATGGCACCAAACTCAGTAGCCAAAGTCAGTCAGGATGTGTGGAGAATAAGACAAAAGGTGGAATACAAGAAAATCAAATGACCAGGCAGCTGCTAATGTCATCATATGAAGTACCAACAATTGGTACAATTTGATTTATATATATATATCATACTTGAACTGATGAAATGAAACAAAGGATTTCTCCACATATTTCTACAAGACTGTAACAAACTGACACTTACTTGGCATTAGCAATGACCTCAGCAACCCCTCTGCCTTTTAATGCCGGTACTACAGTGCTCAACCTGCATGGAGAGAGAGAGGGGAAAGATCAGGGTTAGGACGCCTGAAATAAAAACCTTTCGACATCAAGTACGTATAAGTGTGGTACCTTTTGTATGCAGAGACGTGGTCTTTATTCAGGAATACCAGGAAGGCTGAATGCCCATTTTTCATGAAGATCTCGATAGCATTGTCCTTAAAGGAAGACAGGGGCACAGTGTCTTTTTAGCAACTTAGATGCAATGACATTTGTTTCCAGTTTATATTTTGGCACATCAGATTCTTTTTAAATCTGAACTTAATATGAATCTTTAATATTTTTCTTTATTTCACACGCTTAATCAAGTAATGGATATGCAAGATCCAATAAAATGCTAAACAAATCAAATTTATATGTGTGCACATCAAATGTGGCAGTATTCCAACTAAAAGTGAAAATTTAAGATGCATGTTGACTCAAGGCGTCTGTGGGAGCATTTCAGTGTCTGACCTCTAAGAGGAAACGCATGAAGCGAGCCTCCTTGATATCCTCATAGAGCCAGCATCTGCAGCTGGCTGATGGCGGCTCTTTACTCAGCATGGTGGAAATAAAGGAATCTCTCACGCTGGCAGAAAAGGGACATAGAGGATGATGAATGACTGACTGACAGAGCTGAGGAACTATGCTTTTCAGTGCTGCAGTAACTGCAAACAGCTGTACAGCGCACACACGCACACAGTCGTACCTGCTGGGGTGGTGCTTCCTGCAACAAACATCTCCAGTCGGACTGAGAGTAAATCCCTCACACAAGAGCAGGCTCTCCTTCCCAAACAGCAGCAAACCTTCTGTGACTCTGAGGCCACTCGCTGTCACTACACACATCTTAGCTTTTACCTACAGAGAGAGAGAAGAGAGATGCATTAAGCCCCATGTGAGACGAGCAATACACATCAGCACGTTTCTCTCTCAGGACATGACATGGCAGCAACACAGGCACTTCAGGCTTTACTTGATTGATCATTTTAATCACATATTTTAATCATTATTAAAAAGACACAGTTGAACACTTCATTATCAGAGCTGATTGATGGGGAGGAGTAGGAACACTCCCCCTTTATTCAGCATCGCTTCATCCAGTGCCAAAGTGAACCCACATGCTGCTTTCAGCGCTGATTGTAGCTAATGCTAACTGCATTGTGATAATGCGTGGATAATTCTATTGTCTCCCCTCATTTCACAATGAGTGTGTGCACCTGGCTGTCTCCCCGTGCTGGCCCCTCTGCAGGCCCTCTGGGACACAGCGCCCAAAAACCATATGGGGCCCCAACATCACCGCAGGCCCCTCACAATTTATACTAATCAAATCAGACTCCCTTCGCCCCAGACACAGAGTCACACACTGGGTGGAGGAGGAGGTCCTGCCTGACCATTATTAGAGGAATTAATCACTGCCACACACACAATAGGAAACCTGATAAGTGATCAGAACCTCTTGTGTGAATGCACACAGAGTCATGCTATGAAGGATAATATCACTCGTCATGTGAAAGTGTTTCTGAAGAGTCAAGGTGAATGACTCTCAGCTACATGCTACAGAAATCTTACATTGAGCAATATCATGGTCAGATTTTGCCAGTTTCCTTCAGTGAATACAAACTGGCATCAGGCCTATTGTCCCTAATAATGACTAGATTTCAGAAAAAAACTAGTTGAATTTATTGTTATCAAAGATTAAATACGCAACAATAAACTTGTTTCCTTATCTTCTTACTGTGCTGTGGACAGATACGCGTTATCAGTCTGAGGGTGATTTAGCTGATGATGGGAAGAAGGAGAGAAAAGGAGGACTTTTATTGACTGAGAGCCTAATGTCAGACCATTGATTTCTCCCCACACACATTATTGTCATAATCACACTATTGGCGCTGGCAAGCTAATTATGAGTGAGTCTCCCTTTGTGTGTTACTGCATGTGTGTTTGTGCTAGCCTTGTGCGTGTGTGTGCATTTTTCAGAGCTAATGACTGTGTTCACTTGACAGGAAGCTCAGCAGGACTCATGCACTGAACCACTGCAAGACAACAGGACACACTTGCACACATCACACACTTGCTAAGCGGATGTAAGACAGCTTGCATCACCTCCTACTGTTTTTATTAATACTTCTGTCAGAAACATTAAAAGCCGCGGCTGGTTGCCGGAGCGATGAGAGTCCCTGTCAACATGTGCACTGGTTTCTAACTCACTGTAAGAATGAGAAGAGCTGTGCTGGGCCTCAACATTAAAACATTATACTAATGAGGAAAGATGAAATTCTGATAGCAGCGCTGGGCTATTGGAATCCCTTAGTCTACATCAGATAATTATGATTGTGAATATTAGTAGGGTGGGAAGGAGCTGCGCTTCTTATTTAGGCATTTCGTTTTCAGCCCAGCATACCAACACACACTGCGATGAAACAGTACCTCTTCTCCAGGGTGCAGCTCTTGCAGGATGATGCGTATGTCGGGGCAGTCTTGTGTGTGGGAGCAGGGTTCAGGAGTGGAGGGGTCGGGTACACCCTCAGTGACAGCAGGTGTTTCACTCAGAGCAGGGAAGAAAGTGAGACGGTCACAATGCTGACCTCCATCCTCTTCATCCTCTTTAACCTCTGCACCGACCTCACACAAGATCTTGGGCTCTGTTATAAAGAAAGTTATTTTATCCAACAACCCATTTCTGATACAAGTAAAATCCAACAAATCAACAGGAAACCACTTTCTTTACCTGTGTCCACTTCTATTCTGCTTTTGTTCTCTTCAGATACGCCAGATCTTAAACCGAGACACAGTGTTCCAAACACCTGTTTTAAAAACACATGTTAAAGGATAAGCTAAAGGACCTTGCTGCACAGATCTTACACTAAACTGAAATGCTTTACCCGTTTGGATCTTTTCAGAGCCTTTCTGCGGATGCGTGATCTGGTGCGATTGGGTCCTTCAGCTGCGTCTTGCACCCAGTCTTGACTCAGCAGCACCCCTGGGCCTGGGCCGAACACGGCTCTCTCTCTCAGCAGCTCGGCCTCCACATGCAGCCACTTGGAGCTCACACGCTCCCACTCACTGGCTCGTAACTGGAACACAGAAACAAACCGGAATAGATGACATTATTACAGATCCCATTTTGACTTTTTAATAACATTTATTTTAGTGTATTCATGTAAAAATTTCCATCAAACCTGTAAGTGGTTTGTCCTCATATTCTCATACATGCTGTGGCCTCTTTGTCGATGTGACTCCATGCAGGACAGAAACTCCTACAAAAAAAAACAAAAAAAACAAGAGCAACCTGATGGGTGCAAATGAAAAGAGGAGCAGCACAATCGCTCTTTCCCCGAGCTCATATTGTACACACACAACACACATCATGTTCACAAAAATTGTATATGCATAATGGTATTGTTGTTTCCTCATGCAATTACAATACATTCATACAATTACATCTGTTCTAAATTGCATTCACTGGGCAAAATAAGCTAGTGGCTACAGTCTTACAATAACCCTGTCTGGAAATGTAATCATTTGTTGGTGTGATCTAATTAACATAAACATTAATATCACTGAGCCACACCACAGTCAAGGGCAAGGTAAGTGTGCGTCTATGCTTTTACTGTGTGCGGCTCAGTGTTTATTTGTCAATTAAAAGAGAAAAGAAATGAAAAAATAGAAAAACCCAAAACAGAATCGTGTTGACACTGCAGGATGCTCATGTTCAGCAGACACTCTGGGATCATATTCTGACTGTTAACTGCTTCATTAAGCCCATCATCACAGCAGTGCTCGCTGAGAGACTAGTGAAACAACATGTGTCCATCCTCACAGCTGACCCAGGAAAGCCATTTAATTGACTGAATGAACATGCAGTAACTCTTTATATCGAGTCTTATTTACAGATGCTAATTCTGTGTTTTGCAGTATAAACCCCCTGAATGGAATAATTGATTTCAAGTACAATAAAAAAAGACAACAACGGCTTCTGTATTACAAGAGATGCAAAAATTTGAGATAATTTCAGAATAAACCCATGCGTAAAAAGTTGACAACAAACTTCGACAAGCCCTCCGGAGAATGAAAACTGTTTCTCTGAATGACTGACTGCCTATCCAAATGAGAAGTTGTGCAGAAAAAGAAATAAAGGAGTAATTTGAGGGGAGATTATATAAATATTACAGACAGAAAAGCGAGTAATAATGAAGTTTGCGAACTAGAGCCGTGTTGTGACAGATAAACAGCAAGTCGGCGTCATCATCTCCTAATTTCATTCCTTCATTTGGACAAACATAAGTAATATATAGCATTAATTACCCTATTTAGCAGATAGGAACCTCATTGGCTTTTTAAATGCTGCATTAAATACATAACTCATCTCTTCCCTCTGCAATTAACATCAGAACATCACACTCATTTCCATTTTAATGACTTCCCAACAATACGCCACCTTTGATGATAAGGCAACATAATGTCAACTTCATTCTGAGCTGGCAGTGAATGTGTAATGAACTTAACGTGATCATTAGTGCTGTTAATTATCTTTCTAATATGAGGACACAGATATGATTATGGAAACTGCATTCGCTGATGAAATAAATCTCTGGGAGGATTGCACTGAAGCTTGACTGAGGACACAGTCTGCCTATCTTTCTCTATATTCTCATTCATTACCTACAGTAGGCTTTAAAACTCTCTTTTTTTTTTTCTTCGTTCAATAAAAGTAGATATCTGAGACCCAGAAACTACGCTCAGTGCTCTGTAGAAATGCATTACTATGGATCCAGTGATTGAAAAGAGACTCCCCATAAGCTCATGACTTGCCCAATAAAGGTCATAAGTTGATGATCCGGAAATTAATTAAAGACTCACTTGTTTCTTCATGAGGATGGATGGAAAAATGAGCAGACTGGCTGACCATAGCTGACGATTTGAATAACATTTTTTCAATACTCGCTGCATACAGCAACCAATTTGAAGAGTTGCAACACACTGCAGAGAGGAAGAAAGAAAACATCCCTCCCTCGTCTTCCCTGCATCTCAGACGGAAAAAAAAAACAATTCATCACCCTCTCTGATAGCCTGTCAAAGACTGATATGATAAAGAATAACATCAAATGAATAATGCTTTCATCAGATTGGTACCACTGTAATTGCCAACCCGATTTCTGTGGGCAAGAGAGGTGCACAAACAAGAACACACACATTTTGTGGGTGTGAGACAGACACACAGACGCGGTAATTTCATGCCTGTGTGCCTGAGTAATATGTCCCTGCTCCCTGCTCCAGATGGCTCGACGTCTTAAGCGTTGTGGGGGAACTAATGATGTGGGCCACGTGTTTCGGGGGGAAAAACAACAATAAACGCGTCTTTAACCTTCAGCAGCAAACAGTGTGTTGTAGTGAGTGTTCCCATGGATAGGCCTAACAGATATCAATTACAATGCCCACTCAGGGGCAATCAGCTGTGATAATCCAAATCTATTTAAAGAAATAATCAAACACCCCCGCAGGGCTGGACGGCCCACAGCACAAGCACAGTGGTGACTTTGGGAGGAGTGTTTGGCACAGCGCACTGGGATGCACCTGGGAAAAGGTAACAACCCAACACTCCTCTGAGGGGACACAAGCATACACACAACTCTCTATCCTGTTCTGTGTAAAAGCACCAATCACTGAGGGATTTTGTATTTACCTCTACTGTCACTGACTCTTGACCCTGTTTGCCCAAAGCTGAGCGAAACGCACTGGTGATCATGTCAAACTTCTTCTGAGAGCTGCTGGCCATCTTCTTCTTCTGAGACTCTGGGAAGATGATTTGTACACAAAAAATGTAAAAAATCAAGATCATTGCACTAATAGTCAAGCAGCCTTTCCTTCTACAGTTATTAGCCCAGTGAGAGCTGACCTGTGTGTAGCTGCCAGGCTTTGTGGGCCATCTCCTCCCACAGAGGGCTGATGTCAGTCATGCTGACAGGCCTCGTCTCCGCTGTTGGGCTCGCTGAGATCTCTATCTTAAAGGTTTCCTCGAGCACGTGTTGCCTCTCTGACATGACCTTAGACCAGCAGGCCTCTGCTAAGGACACCATTTGTGTGTCACCTGGAACACACACACACATTTGTCTACTACCCAGTAAAACTTTGTAGATGTAGGACATTAATAAAAACTCCACGATAAAGAGATTAATACGTATAGATATGCACATACCTGTAGTAATGTCCACTCCATTGCTGAAGGATGCCGAATGTGTTGTTTTGGTTGTGTTCCTCTTGAGCACCTTTTGTGCCCCACATCCAAAACCTTCAGGGTAGCTACAAAAAAAAAAAAGTATAATTTTATTAATTATCAGTGAATCCAGGTTTCAACTTAAAGCGTTTTGGTTTCACTATTACCTGCCAGACCGTATCAGTAACAGACAATGGAGAAGGCAAGTAATGAAGTTTGCATTTCCATTGTAAGTTGCCATGACAAAGTCCCAGCGTTCCATGAAGGTCTGTAATGCCCTGATGACCACTTCCTTTTCTTCTTGGGAATGTCGCGGTTGAGACAAGAAATAAAGCAGGACTTTATTGGTGCACGAGTAGAGGGCTGACACCATCTTTTCTTTCTGAGCTTGACCTTTCTCCAGAGCCTAGAAGTATACAGCAGTGTGTTTGTCATCAGTTAGCAAAAGAATTCATAAAATGTCCGTCAGGTTGTACTCTTTCAAAATCTGTAGCTCCCAGTAAATTAAAAAAAAATGTCAATCAGCAGATTATTTTTCATTAAATTTGCAACTCTATAAATTTAAAATACCTAGTTTTTCTCTTTGAGGTGTGTTAATACTACTCTATTTATATGTGTGTGTGTGTGTGTGTGTGTGTGTGTGTGTGTGTGTGTTCATCTCACCACCACAATCTGATCTGCGAGGAAGTTGAGCAAACTCTCAGAGTCTCCCAAAAATGTTCCACCGTAAAGTTTTTGCAGCAAAGTCTTGCTGAAAAGCACCACGTTCTCCATCAGCACACCCATCTGTCCTTCAGGCCTCGGATTCTCTGAGATGAAAATAAAAACACGGCAAATTTAGGTGATTCTGTTTTGCACAGACAATTCGAGCTATGTGAAAAGCATACGTTCTAAATCTACCTTGTGAATTTAGATGAGTGTTGTTGTCCTCCTCATTGCTGAGCATGTGGATGATGTTCATGATCAGCTCCAGCAGCTCAGTCTGAAAACTCTGCCTCCGTTCCAGCGATGCACCATCGGGGCAAAACTGCAATATTTACTAGTTTTAAAAATATTGATACTGATAGACAATAAATGGATTTTAATATGTGATGAATCTTTGTTCTATTAAGCCTGACAGTGAGGGAAACATCTTGTCTAATGTGCAGATGTTTGCGGGCGAGTGTGTGCATGTAGGTTTAGCTTGTCTAGCTGAAAACACATGTACATAAAACTGCGGTTCTTCGGCCCTCTTGGCGTTCTCTCTCTCCTAGTGGTGAACAGTTTCATCAACAGTACCCTGACTCTGCCTTGTTTAGTTACTGAGCATAGAGTGGCACCTTCTGGAGAAAGAAGAGTTTTGCAGTGCTGTAGCACACTGAAGAACCTTTTTCAGGGAATTTGGCAGCAATTTATGTGCATTTTATTGTGATCTGTGAACTAGCCAAATACAGCAAATAACTGACTGTACTGATGTGAGGGAATTCACCTCCAGCAGCAGAATCAGAGGATGTGTGCTGGTGTTGGCAGGCACATTGAGAAGACTGTCCATCAGCAGAATACGGATGAAGTCTAACACTGGCTTCCTGGTTGGATGAATGCTGAATGTGTCCTCACCTTCACTCGTTACACAAGGCTCGCCGACACCCTGAAAGAAGTGAGCAAACCAGAGAATAAGACCACACAGATGAGAAGTGCTAAGACCTTTGCAGAACAGGATTAACACACAAACCTGTGATACCTCCAGAGGGTACACAACACCAGCGAGCGCATGCAGGAACGCGGGTGATGCCCACAGTGGGTCTCTCGGTCGGTGGTTATGGAGGAGACAAAAGAATTGCATCACACTTGCTGGGAGCTGCAACTCCCATGAAGTATCAGCGTTTGACAAGTGCTGAGTTGTGGAAACAGGCTGTGAAAACACAAATATTTATATACATTATACACATACATACCATTCCTGTGGAAAAATTTGGGAAGATCTAAGCTTGCTGTATTCTTACTTGAGTGATGATGACTTTGACTAAATCCATCAGTATTGTAGCAGCTTCAACACAGAGCTGCTGAGCAGGAGCGTCTGCCTGGCTGTCAATCAGTGACTGCAGGACATCATCCAAAGGTGCCTATACATGACGCATAATGACAGCGTTATGACAAGGATGATAAATAATATCATTTACTAAATAAAAAAAAAATGACCAACCTTTCCCTCTGCACTGCTCTTCCTCCCCAGCAGCAGAGCAGCCAGAGCTTCATACACCTGAGGAAGGTGGGAGAGTTTGACGAGCAACCCCCGCAGGACATCAAAGCCTGGACATGTGGTGCTGAGGCACTCATAAGACCAAGAATGGGCTCGAAGGTTGTCTGTAACAATGCAAAAAAATCATTCAGAGTGTTGTTCACTATGCTGAACTGCAGTATAGGGCTCTTGCATCAGTGTTTAAATACAATTTAATATAACTTATTCACATTTAACTATCTGATCCCCAAGTGGTTTATTTGCATTTTGGCTCCTGTCACATTTTTACTTACAATGGTCTCATTTTTAACTACAATATAAAATCCCACACCCCAATGCAAACAGTACAACCACAGCTAAAGTCAAGAGAACTGAACATTGTCTTCTGCCCAGTTTTAAATGTATAATGTCAGAAATCATGTAAAATAAACAAAAACAAAACCTTTCTTATTATTATTCAGTTTTACAAAAACAGAAAAAATAGATATATTTTTAATTAAAATAGATCTTTTCAGTTGCTTATAAGTGTGACCAATATATGATAGAAAAAAAATAGTGGCTTCACATACTACAGATATTTTACTACTTACATCTTTAATGTGCATCTGTACTTGCCTCCTAGTTGCTCTGTGTGAATCACAATAGCATCTCAGTTGTGAGGAAGAGCAAAAAATTAATGTTTTTAATTTTACAAATCTGGTTACTGCTAATGGTTTACTTTAAAAAGAAAAAAAAATTAAAAGCCACTATATGAAACCTTTTTTTTTTATAACTGCAAACTGTAAAAACAGAATCATTGGATGTTTACCTTTTCAACAGTCCTGAAACTAATAATTTATGACATGCTGTTTCAAATCTATCCAAAGCTTTAAATCATTTTTTTTTTCTTTAAAATGTATGGATGAAAATTTTTTATTAAAATCTATTAAAAAAAAATAAAATGACATGCCTTTCAGATCTGCCAATGGGTTTTGGGTTTCAGAAGGTTAATCAGAATTGTGTATCAAAATGATTTTATGTCACAATATGGTTCCAGTGAGAGATTTAAAATGACAGCAGTGAATTATTTTCCTGCTTCACAGTGAGAAATTATTCAACTTTATGCACCCATGATAGAAAAGGGTTCCTCCATGCCCTCTATGAGCGTTCCTGGAAGCACTCCCTCTCTGAAGCTGCTCTGCTGGCTGGGACTCGACAGAAAGTGCATGAGCAGGACGAGACCCAGTTTCAAAGTGGAAGGGTGAAGATGGGGCTGAAGGAAGAGCAGGAACCAATCACTGCCCAGGGAATCGAATGCCTTCTGCTGACTGGTGGGGAAACAAACACGACAAACAAATTCAGTTAATGTTTCTGCCATTATATTATGGCACGTGAAGTACTGGGTAAATATGTTTCGGCCCTTATTTCGGTTTAGCTAAAAGGTAACAGATGGCACTTACTCTTTGATGAGAAGGCTGTCTGAGTTTAGGATTTCACAAAGCACAAGCAGCGTCTGGTTGCGAATCCAGATGAGACTGGCTGGACCAGAACTCTGAGCTACAGCACAGACGGGACAAGTCTGGGTCAGTACCAGTAAAAACTTGTGACAACCGTGAGACGTTTAATGCACTGTAGGAGATGTGGTTTTGTGTTGTATCGTGTACCTGGCGCATCGTGAGAAAGATTGCCATCAGATATCTCACTGCTTTCAGTCATGCTACTGGAAGGGGGAAGTGTGTAGACCAGGAAGAGTCCAAGTCTGATCAAGTAAAAGAATGCATTAAGAAAACATACAGCATGTGCTTCTCAAAACTTAACTGATCTGATATCCTATGTTCTGATTTTACCTGCTTATGTCCACAGAGCTGAAGTGAGCCTTTAGCAGGGATGCGATGACACAACAAATAATGTTAACCTTCTGCACGGTCACAGCAGGATCAGACAACTCAAACAGCAGCTTTGGTAGCAGCCCCACAGAGAGCATGACCTCTGCATTCCTGCTGTCACTGCTGAGGAGACAGCACAGGAAACAGACACAGCGTAAATATCAATCACAATCTCTTCCCACAGGCAGAAAATCTAATTCCGCCATTCATGCACACATTCAGCCTCCTCTTCAGTCTTTGTGACTGATTCTGTTGAACACTCCCTCGACTACTTCTGTTTTTAAATTCCGTGATATTGATGACAGGCTCCCGCAGATGTTGACAGAACAGCCGATAAAAGTTTATTGTCAATCCTGAACAAGAGCCTCTTTATTGTGTGACATAACTTGTTGGCCATGTGAGGTGAAAATAAATTAGATTAGAACTACTACATATTTTGTGCGGTCTGGTCACATGCTAAGAACTGTGGGAATCACCTTGTGGAGTTCAATGTTTCAGCAAAGTAGTTCAGAACTGAAAGGTCCAGATTGTCTGATGTGTTCCGCCACACCTGAAAAACAGCAACAACATTTCACAACTAAGCTTACGCTAATTTACTACATAAAATCTGTGTGTGCATAAAAATGATCCATTCTCTACACCTGGTAACCTTATAAAATTGAGATGCTTACATCCAGGTCACACAGCAGAGCCTGGAAAGCAGGAATGTTCTGTATGCAGCTAGACCCACAGCTCAGCTCCAATGAACTCGAGAGATACAGAACCAGCTGAAAGGTTCGGTGGCTGACCAGACTGTTCTTCATCTTCAGCAGGAAAGCTAGCAGCTGCAAGGAGAGCAAATTACATATAGTGTAAGAGCAGATCACAACTGTAAGGTAGCTGATTTGGATGTCTGTTTCTACATCACGCAGTACTGCTCTAGCAACATACCTTGTATCCATCGATGCGGTTCATTTCCTGCTGCATTGTAGAGTTGGTCTCCAGCACAGAAAGAAGAACTTTAACTGCCGCGTACAAAGAGCTATCATCTGGCGCCATTGCAACTAGGCTGAGAACAACTGCAGGCCCACCGACGTACAGGAAGCCATTGGATGCAGTCCTGGGGGTGAACGTACGCACACCTAGAAAAAGGAGGCCAAGAGTTCATCACATGTGCCTGTAAGAGGGCGCTGCTGCACGAAGAAACAGTCCAAAATAATGCTGTGTTTACCAAAATGTCCAATCAGGGCTGCTCCTATGGTGCGAGCTGTACCACTCAGGTGCTGGCTGATGTTGTGTGCAAGAAACACGGGGGTGGAGTGGTCCCGAGATGTTATTCCCATCTGTAATTAGACACAGTGATTGCTGCTTTATAGGAAAACCACACACACATGCACACACAGGTTAAACAAGGACTCACCTTTCGCTTACCTCTTTAGCAATTAGTCTACAATCCACCTCATTGTAATCCTCTCGGATCTGCACAACAGTTGTTAACGTAGAAATTGCTGGGTTGATGCCAAATGAGATCCTCTCCTCAGGAACCAGCCTGTGGGGGAGCGACTCAGCATCTGGATCATGGCCTGAGAGGTGAGAGAAAGACAGGTAAAGAGCTTCACTACAAAGAGTGAAGCTAGACAAGATATGCTTAATGCACCACCATAATTATCACCATATATTATGACAAAATCTATAATTGTTGCATGCTACACAAAGTGTGCTCTAATTGTTCTGCAATAGTATGTAAGTTGCTATTGTATCAAAGTGCATCATCTGGTCCTCAAACAAAAAAATTGTGCATACATGGAATGAGTTTCCTGGCAACATAATTTCCTGCATGCTACAACATGAAAAAAGAACGCATAAACATCACAGAGAAGACAGCAAAAAAACACCTTAAAAAATACATCACTTCATTACTCTATATTACTGAAAAAACCACAACAAACTACACCTACTGAATCACAATGCATCTGAAACCCACGTCCTGAGAGATTTACTGAGAGTAAACAGAGGACATACTTTAGAAATTTTGTGTTGATCTTGTGGCTCACCTGTGTTGCGCAAAGCCAGGAAGTTTCCCAGGTATGCAGTGCCCTGTGTGTATACAGCACTGACAGCTTCAGGGCTCAAAGCCTCTTCAAAAAGGTAAGAAGGACCCACTCGCCACACTAGAGCAGCGTGTTCCTTCCAGGGAGCTGGTGTGCCTATCAGTCCATACACATCAATCACAGCTGTGGGGTCCATGGAGATATACTGACCAGGGAACGGCTGAATATACTTCATCTGGCAGAAAATGGAGAAGCTATGATACATCCATTTATAAATACTACATTAGAATCAGTTTAATAAGCAACTCCTAAGTCGTCATACCTTTCCTGTCCCCACTGCTTTGCCGTTGAAGTAGGCTGAGGTCAGACAGCTCTTCTTCACGTCTTTGGCCATAACCACAGCCAGATGGTGCCACTGACCTGGAACCAGCACGCTGGAGCAGCGAAACCTCAGTGATGTAGGCAAAGCAGTGGGAGTGCAAACTTCTGGCTCCATCATATCTGTTAAAGCAGACACAGAGGAAGAGAATCTGTTGTACAATCTGATGATGTAACTATTATGCAGTCCTGCTCTAGACACGACTGATAGGAAACAGCTGACAGTTCTGAAAGCTAAATAAGTTCCTCTAATGTGTAATCAAAATGTCACAATAAAGTTCACCAAACTCTTATCACCCCTACCTAGATATGTGAACGCTTCCTCCTCAGTGGAGATGACCAGACAGCCGTCATAGGCGGAGAAGGAGATTGACAAACAGATGTACTGTTGTTCAGTCCGGGACATGTGGCGAACCACCGTCAGCAGGCGGATTGGGTGAGAATCACAGGCTGAACTGAACCTGTTGATCTGGAACCAGCAGGCAAACGACAGACCAGCTGTGGGTGGAAAACCTCGACAGTCTAAAACACAAGAGGGATATGATCAGACATTTTATTCAGTTATTCACAAATATGTGAGTATTAAATGCTTGGACTTATCACTTACCTCCACCAATTCCACCTGTTGAGATTGAATCAGCAGTCACACCTTTCACTGTAGCCAGGGACGGCAGAAAAAGACAGCTGCAAAGCAAGAATCTAGTGAATGAATGTTGTTTTATGTATCCACGAGGCAAATCTCATTAAGGTAAGGCCGACACAGAAGATCACAAAAACAAGGACTCACCCATATCCACTCTCGGTCATGTCAAACTCTACAAAGGCAGGCGAGGAGGAGACTCTGTGTGGTCTAAAGGAGCGTGGTGCTGTCATGGACACCAGACTAATGATCTGGTGGACAGGGATTGCAGAACCGCAAGAAGTTGTTGATTGCAACAAGCTGAAAGCCCGCTTCAGTGTCTTTACTGAAGATCCAACATCTGCCTCTGTACTGTCGCCTGGTTTACATGAAAAAAAATTAATCAAACATGTGACCTGCTTCATGCAAATCAAGTCTCAACAATACTGAACTGAAATACGAAGACACAAAGAATAGGTGAGAAAGAAAAAACAGATATTTACCATTTGAAACAGGTGCTTTGTCTTGTGGGTTACAGTCCAGCTGCACTTGCTTGGCTTTTCTGTCCACCACGCACATGAGAGGGTCTCCTAAGCACAGGAACTTTCTGATGAGGAAAAAGAAAAAACGCAAGTAAAATGTACAAAAACCTCTCCATTTTCAGTATTATAAAGAAATGCATGAGTGTAAACCTCAAAGTCTGACCTAAAGTCTGAATGTGTGATGGCCTGAGAGGAGAGCTTCTCCAGGATCCGTGTAACAGGTAGATGTAATGGATGGTTTGGATTGAGCAACATGTTCTGACAGTGGGTCAAGAGTGTGGAGACCAGCCCCCCCTCACACATGATCTGGCGGTTTCGTTCAGATTTGACCATGGCTTGGACATGGTGTGCCACTGAGAATTGGACCTCCATAGAGAGCTGGAAAACAGGGGGGGAAAAATTGATCTCATACTGAAGCTTTTCACACATCGCATAGCATGTAGCATTAGGGGCTGTAGCATGTCTAGTCAAGAAAGATACCTCCGGGTCCTTCGGAGTGAATAGTGATGGAAGAAGAGCCATAATAACTCGGATTGCTCCTGGATGAAGAATTATCTGATCACAGGTGAACCTACTACAAGAACACAAAAAAAAGAAAATATGAGTAGCATCCCAAATAGATCCTCATCAGCCCATCCATCACTACAATTAAGAAATGAATGCAGCTGATTCATTGGAATCACAGGAATTCCACTGCCTCCAAAAGGTTAAAGATATCTACCTGTACTGAGACTCTGTGCAGGCTGAGGGACTACTGGATGTTGTGCTTCTGGAACTCTGTTTGTCCTCCATGGACTGTGGGTCTGATCCCGAGCGGACATTCGGCGATTCTTCATACCATGCTGGTCCATTTAGTTTCTCTTTATCTCCATCACACTTATCTTGTGGCTCTTTTTCCAAATTCGACTCCTGAGGAGAGTAGGTCCCTGTGGCAAACTGGTCGAGGTAGGACAGCAGCCTTATACATGTCCGAAGAGTCACAGGCAGATCAGGTTGTGGTGTGGTGGAGGGAGAGTTTGGAGCTACAGGGGCTTCTGCCAACTTAACAAACTGGTGGAAGCTCTTTCCAGGAGGTTGAGGAGAGTGGTTGCGCTCTGCAATCTTGGGACAGGAGTACTTGTCTACTTCCTGCCTAGCCCTCTCAGGGCCTTCAATGTGGAAGCAGCCCAGCTGGAGAAAAGCCTCTGCCAGCCTTTCGTAAAAGCCACCAGTCTCAAAATGGTGAGCATTTACTGTGTGAAGATGCACAGCCAAGGCCAAGATGTGAAGAGTGAGGAGAAGGAGGTCAAGCAGCGGTTGATGGCCCAGAGATTTCCACACTTCTCCCTGCGGAGGGTCGGACAGGGCTCCCTCCATGTCTATCACCAGAGACAGCAGACCAGTGAAGCCTCCAGCCCTCCTGAAGGCGTCCCAGCTGTTGGGGCTCTCCAGCACCCTCAGCACAGACTGAAACACCAAAAACAGGAGTGAGATATTTGGATAGTGAGCATGTGAACTCACAAAGCACACTTAAGCCCAGTATTACATGTCACAAAGCAGATTCTGCTTACTGTATCTGAAAGAGAACATATTTTGAGAGACGCCAAGCTTTGCTCAAAGTCTTGGCTTTTAAAAGATCTTCCTGGTCAATTAAAACAGTGTCATGAAAAATAGATGAAACATATAGATAAATCATAAATCATTTCTAGTAACTAGTTTTTGGAGGTGAACAAAATCACATTAGCTTTATTCAATTTAGAGAGCTAATCCATCAGGTAGGTAATGTGTGAGACAGAACGCAGAGGGAAATGTGATTAGCTGAAACTGGAGTAATCACAATGGCTCTCAACACTTGCCAACCTAGGTCGTACCCAATCTGATTGCCACCTGCTATAACCACGTTAGCACAAAGAACACACACACACACACACACACACACACACACAAGATCTTGCATGCGTGCACCAATAAGCACAAGTGTACACACTCACTCACACTGAGTGCACACAATATCAGCAAGTAAGTGCTCTTCTTGCTGCCATCTATAAAAATGGACACATACAGTAGGTGTGTAACTTAGTTAGGCTTAATCAGATCTCTGTCCCATTCACTGATCTGATAGAGGTGGTAATCTTCACAGAGCCACAGCACAAGGCTGCCGGCCTAATCAAATCGGTCCAGAGTTAACAGCTAAACCGGTTTTAGCAAATCAATCTGCATTTGTCTGTAATGCAATCAGAGTCCCACATGCTAAGAAAATAAATTCACCAGCTTATTATGTTTTAAGTGCATTACAGTTTGTTATGATTCAATGTAGAGCAAGACTACATTCACAGTTCAGCTGAGATCACCACATATCTGAGTGTTTCTGGATGTGTAGGTCCTGCTGTATGGAACTGTGAGTGCATGTAAAGTGTAAGCACCTGCAAAAGGTCCTGCTTTAACCCAAGTTCATGCTGTGTAGAGGAGCAGAGGGCTCCGATGGCTGTGCTCATGAATTCCTCTGGGTTTATCTCAGCTAGCTGCTCCAAGATGCTCAGAGTGGGACCTCGATACTGATCCTCATCCAGGAAGATCTTTATATAGGGAACCATGCCAAGGTCTCGCACTGAAACTGGAACGCATATGTAAAAAATATTCATGCAACAATAGAATATACTGTAAGTGAAATAAAAACAAAATGATTAGAGATGGAAATTTAAAAAAAAAAAAAAAGACTGCATGTACCTGTGTTTTTGATTGAGCGTAAAGTAAGGGTGGACACAACCTGAAGCATACAGGTAGTGAGCAGCTTCTCTTTGTCCGCCACACTTGGTAGCTGCTGGGAATCTAGAATTCAAATTACAGAGTGCACATTCAGCATGAGGACTTTTCCGTGTTAAATTCAACCGCTGCAGGCCCAAGTGCAAAGAGTCATGTCAGTTGTATTTCACAATGGGTCACTTTGTAAGCTGAAGTACTGAATCATGGCCTAATGTGTTACTCAATCCCAAGTTTGCTGTAATGATGCGTGTGATGTCAAACAATGACTCTCTGTCTGGACTTAATAGTTGAACAATTAGGATTACATCACAAGTTGAGGAAGTTACACTGATGCATACCTATTTTAGGGGAAGATACAACTCCAGCCTTCCTGAGGATCTTTGCTCTCCTGCGAAGTTCACCAAGTAGCAACTCCAGCAGATTCCAGTCACTTAGCACCTCAGTCAGCATACCACTGTGCACAGTCATCCTACAGAGAGTAGGACAGAGATTTTATTCCACCTGCATCAAGGTAATAACGCAGTTACCACTCATAGCAACTTTAAATGGCAACTTTACCCTGCCTCACCTGCCCTGTCATGCTGCAGAAAAGAGTAATGTTTTGAGCTCTTTCTCATCAAAACAAGCCTTGAAGGAGGAAAAACGCTGACTAAAATCAGAGGATAAAGTCACAGTAAAGTTTTTTTCAGCAGAAGCAGCCTGAACATTGAAGAAACACTCTTATCAAGTAGCACTGCTAACCTGTGAAAACACTTGAGAGCCACCACTCCAAATTCTGTCCCTGCCACTCCACCAGTCAGCGACCCTGCCCAGTTCTGCTTCAGCACACCCAGCAGTGCCCGCAAGGTCTCATGGGGGATGTAGTTCAGCTTAAATACAACCTTTAGGAAATGAAACGCTAAATCAAACCTTAAATGCATGTTGTATTTTTTTTTTAAAAAGCATGCACTGGGACTTAACATTACAAATCATACCATCTCTAGCAGTGAAAAAAATAGCTTTTGGACAGGCGGCGGTTTTTGCCACACACAGGCGGCCAGCTGGGCCAGCGACTGGACAGTCCACTCCAAGAGGAAAAAATTGGCGGGGTCCTTCTCCCATATTGTTTGTAGGGTTCGAAGAAGCTGGTAGCACAGCAGAGAATCCTGGGAACGCAGCAGGGAGGCCTGCAGCAGGTGGAAGGCCGGCAGGTTCTTTACAGCTAAACCTAGAAACGTGTAGGAAAACTAGTGTCAATAGATTTAACTTTTCAAATAAGGCATCAGCCCTTTAAAGTTGATCATTGTGAAAATGGTGAAGAGATTGGGAGATAATATATTGTTGTACAATGATACACAACACTGCAAGACAATATCAGCTTGAGGTCAATTTTGACAAAAGATGAATTTAAAAGTAGATTCATTAGATTTTGCACTGGCAAGGTGAAACAGTCAATATTATAGAAAAATGAACAAATTACAAACGAGCTTTACCACAGAGCACATGCTGAATCTCACAAGCCAATTGAGTTACATACACAGACAGACAGAAAACAAACAACATCACATGCATGAATGCAAAAGTAAAGAAGCGTAATCTGCCTTGATGGAGTTTGTTCACTGCATTGTCAAAATATTTAGAGGAGGTCTTAGATTTGGGTGCCAAAACACACATATGTTTGTTGTGAATAAACATAAAAGCTGGTTAGTAATAGGATTCATTTTCACGCTTAATCAAAATTGTATCAGAACCAAATAAGGTCAGCATAAAACAGTCCCTGGTCCCACTGCTGGAAACAGATCTGCTCCTTGATGTGATAGATGGCTGTTCAGTGTGTGTGTCCGTGTGTATGTTTGGATGACTACGTGTGTGTTTATTGTGGACACTCTATTTATGAGTGTTGGATAGAGGTGTGTGTGCATCTATGATAGATGACTGGTTGCTGTAGGCCAGTGGTGAATGGATGTGGGGCATCCTAACAGAGTTAAAGGGGGAGCCTCCACTTCATCATCCCAGACATAATCACCTCAGCTTCCTGTTAACCTGAGGGGTGTTGTGCACTGCGGCGGGGTAGCAGTGTGGGGAGTGGGAAGTCAGGGTGTGTGGGAAATCAGGGAAAGGGGGGTGGTGCGGTTGGGTGGGTTATATGAGGGTA
Source organism: Stegastes partitus (assembly GCF_000690725.1). NCBI lineage: Eukaryota > Metazoa > Chordata > Actinopteri > Pomacentridae > Stegastes > Stegastes partitus. Next base: position 248,406 of record NW_007578472.1, read on the forward strand.
AAAGTGCATAGGAGGGATGAACTGTGTGGTCCTTTTGGACACAGGCATTCTCCTCCCTGAGTTTATCTTTGCTGAGCCGTGCAAGTGCTAATAATTAGATGGTTGGGAGTGTGCATTAGGAAGGGATGGTTCAGAGATTATCCTCAAGGTACAATCAGCTGTTAAGACATAATTAGGGAGAGGTGGCCAGAGAATAGCAACACAGAACTTATTGTGAAGACTTGACCTACCTTTGGTGAGTGGTGGGTCGAACTTAAAGCCCGGCGGCTGGGGGTTGGTGACACAAAGAGCCACTTTCAGCTCAGTTTTTCCAAGCAGGGTGAAAGACGCAATGAGAGCCAGCAACTCCTCCACAGGCTGAAACTGATCCTCGGACACGCCCTCCTCACAGCTTGCAATGATAAAATACAAAAAAAATGCAAGTTACATGAATAGCAAAGATGAATAAAGCTCTCTCTGTACTGACTCCAAGAGCCGACAAATCAAATTACTATGAATTCCTGTATCCTTTGAAGCGGCTATCTGCCATGAAATTCTACTAATTTCCAAGAATGCATATTCGCTCTTGCCTTCAAAAAGACAAGGAAGTTCATTACCTATGAACCTACCGTTTCAGGATTTCCTCAAGTGCCTTGTAGCCGTTGTTGGTATCAAACTCGATGAAGAGGGCTGGATTGAGGTGATAGGTGTCTCTAATGAAGCTAAACACAGCCACAGCAACCTCAGCTAGCAGTGATCCTGAGACATCCGCACTGATTTGCAACAAGTTCTGGATGCAGATACGCACACAGTTCTTGCCTAATAAGGAAAAAATAGTGTTCTTGATTCGTAACACAGTAGTCACTGAGCAAAATTCAATCCATCAACGCAATAGCATGTGCACACTCAATGTTTCAGAGGTAGAATAACATCCTATACTCCTAGCCTGTCTTCAGCCAGGTTTAATGAGTGCTGGTGAATGATAGTTCCATGAACAGAGCTGTACAGTCAAGACAGCAAAACAATATGCAGAGAAATACTAATAACTTCCTGGTATCCCAAACTAATCCAAGCAAACCTGTGTACTGGAACATTTGAGTGAATTATCTGTGCTGGTAGGTATCATGTGAGACATGCTTGCAGTATGTGTCTCTGTGTGGTCATGTCTTTCTATATATAGTTAAGTCATTACTGGAATGAAACATTTGTCTGCACACATACCTTTCCCAAGTAAAATCTAATCATTCACTTTCTCTGCAGCCGGTTTTTGGATGTGTTTAACTTTTGCTTATGTGTTCAGTCTCACTGGTGCAAAACAATTGAATGCCTTCAAGTTTAACACAGGTGCTACTTTATTTTACTTTATTTACCCATTAGTTTTGAGTTATCTCACCTAACAAGCTTGGGACGGTGTTGCTTGTTGCTACAGCAGAGATAGCTTTGAGGACACGAGAGGCCTGGTGCCTCCAAGAGGCACTGGTCTGATCCCACAGTGATGTGAGGCCAATGATAAGACACTGCAGCTCCTGAGTCTCCACTAGTCTCTCCACATTGGTTGGTTGTTTACAGAGCTGAAGCAGAACCTAAAAGGCGGAGGGTAGAAGTATATGTTAAGTCCAAAATGCAGGAGAGAAGCAAGACTTACTGCAGAGCCTACGCTGTGCCAAACCAAATGCCAGGACTTCATCAGAGAAATAAAATAAAGACCATCGCCTTAAAGGAAAAAGTCAAGTTATTATTAACCTGTGTTAGTGGCTCCTGAAAGTCTTCTTCTGCGGCCTTGTTCTCCTTTTTAGTTGGAAGGCATACTAACAGGTAGAGACATTTCACCAAAGCAGCAGGGAGTCCTGGGTTTATACAGGACAATATATCCTACAAACACACACACACAGAGACAAAAAGCAATGTTTAGTTTAATGATGACATTTTAAGAGATTGAGAAATTCAGGTGAAAAAAATCTTGGCATTATTTTCTAAATGAGTTTATTATATTAATGATAATGAGAATTATTGCTTTTAATTTTTTGTGATTTTTTTTAATGTATTGTTGAGTCATGATTGGTAATTATCAAAATGACTACATTCTTACATACATAATTACAGAATTAGGGGTAACTCCATACATCAGATGTTCCCTTTTAAAGTAAAATGATTGCCATTCCAACAATATTAACTGACTGAAAAGAACAATCCTAAAATTGAACATTTACTTGACTTGAAAACTGTGACTTGTCACTCACTGAGCTGTCAGCTGTGAGCAGCAAAAGGGACTTTAACAGCAGCCATCCTGAACTTTGCTGAACTTCACCATTTGTGTCCTCATGTGGCCTCTTGAAGAAGTTCACCACCTCTTCACGAGCCCCCTCTGTAAACGCAAAACTGATTTTGTGATCCATGACCATCACACTAACAGGTCATAAACGAGTCAGAAATAACAAATCAAAGACAGCAAGACTTTTACACATAATTGCTGCTTTGTTTCACTGTCCACCACCATAGTAATCATTAAAACCTAAATCTAAATTCAGTGTACAGAAAATAAATTAAATTAAAAGTTTTGTTTCTATTTCTAGTAACCAAATTTGCATTGTGTCTCCATCTGTACAAATACATCACATTTGTTAACTCTAAAATGCTTTCTAGTAGCTTATTTAGGAATTGTGTACCTGAAAAGACAACCTGAGCCTCAACTCAAGAAGGACAAGCTACACTTTTATGAAGTACCAATCAGCTTCTACATGCACCATGTTAGTGGCTTTGTTAAAACCAATGTCAATGCTGCATCAAAAACCAGAAGCATCTACTTCCCTAAATTACTTTCTTTTTCCTGCAAACAGAAAAATACAAGTTTCATATAAACAACTAGTAAAAGAGGCCCCTCTGTTGAGGGGGCAGGGAAAGGAGACAGGGAAAGAAGCCTGAAAAGCATTGTCAAAGCAAAAACAAAGAAACAGGAGCTACTAAGTATTCCCACAATTTGTGAACAGACTGAATATGCTTTAGCTTGACATTTTTCAATAAAATTGCATTTACAGCATGAGGAAAAAATGCTCTGGAAAACAACAACAACACACAGAAAAAGCAGAAGTAGACATAGCAGAAGGAAAGTCCCTCTGCCTGGGCTTAACTGCGTAGTATTTCCCGATATAAGCAGTCGTTCATACCTGCAGGCCTTTCTGACAGTCTGTTGTGGATGTTATCGATGACAGTGTCAGCAGTAAAAGCTGCAAGCCCCTTAATGTCCACACCTTCAAATCTGCCACCATCCTCACAGACCTGGGATCAGAGAGAAGAAAGTCATCATGCTAAGAGACTGGAGAGCAACAAAAAACAACTGACCTGTACAATACCCAGTATACTGGAAAATTTGAGTTTTAGCAATTTCATCCAATGCATATACACGTACCTAATGATGAAACAACACATTTTAACAACACAACAAACTACAACCCCTAAAGTGTGTTATTTCCCCACTTCTGTAAAAATTTCAACAAAAACTTAAAATTATAAGCTTAATTTAAATGAAGATTAATTATAGACATGTTGATTCAACCTTTTTAAACCCTCCAACCCAGCAGCAGCTTTAAAAGGTGTGTTCTCTTCAAAACAATCAGTATTTATTATAGAACGATGCTGAAAAAAACAAAGAATCATCAGATTTTCAACTTTCCGACTGTTTGAGCTACTCATCTGTGATGTGCTGTTCAGTCAGAAAACTTAACCAAATCTAATCTTTCATGATTGTGTGTTTATGTGGTGGCCTTTTACGCTGTCTTGTTTAATGTTTCGTCAAAAACAAATTCTGCAAAATAATTAATTCTGCTCTCCTCTGTGCAACCCTGAAGCCACGAGTAATGCAGCTGCAACCATTAGTCATGTGACAAGAAGTTATGGGTTTTTCGGCTGAAGTGCAGCCTGTGTTTACGCAAAACAGACAGGAGACAAGTAGGAGCACATCTATAGTATGTAGTCAACTCGCAACATTAGTAAGAAATATGAACATGTTATACGTGCTGATTATACACTTTTGGAAATGTTTGTGAAATAAATAATCAAGAAATTCAACTTTCCAAACTGTGTCATACAGGACATAAGACATTTTAAAGTTTTTTCCACTACTCTTTTAGTCATTATTGTGCTGTTTCCATAGAGGTGCAGGACTTTGTATTGCAATAAAAAATAAGCCCACAGTGAGTAAAAATGCAAAAAGAGCAAAAATGCTCAGCAACTGATGGGGGTCAGAGGGTTCGACTGACTATATCTGGTCATAACCTTGTAACTGAGTGTTAATGTAAAAGTAATGTAACATGTAATTCATGCCACCAAATAAAATGTTTGTTCACTGGGTGGTATCGGTCCACCTACTGTATGTTTTCATCTGTAAAGTGCTCCATGTGAAGTTCAAGACCATATCTTTGCTTTTACTAATGCACTACACTATAAATAATAGAAGCCAGAGCATACGGTACACTCTTTCCAGTTCCATAAGAGGATATCGCATTTCACAGAGTTTGCTGTTCTTAAGTGAGGCTCAATGTTCTGGTCAAATCTCTGGTCATGAGGCTTTTACATACACCAGGACACACACACGGACACACAGACACACACAGAACCACACACAGACCAAAAGTGATTACGTCTGTAAGTCCGGTCAGAGATCAGTGATGGAATTTACAGTGTGCGCACGGGTGAGAAAAAAATGGAAAGTTTCTCGGAAACTGTGACACAGCTAAGGCATAGTAAATTAGAAATTCTGCTCTTTTCAATCAATCAAAGTGCAGCCAGAAGCTATGGATCTGAAGCACTTTTGTATTTCATGTTACAGCTCAGTGAACTGCATGGATTACAGAGAATAACGTATAACACATTCATGGGGCGTATAGTGATAGGATCAGCTAAAGCCACCTGATGTTGTTGTACTAGTTTGTTCATGTGGTTTGGAACCGTTTCAGAAACTAAATTGCTTTGAGGAAACTCCATAACCTTTTCAAAGCTGACTTGTAGTTAGAAGTACGCCTCTGCTTTACATGGCATGATCCAGTAATGCTTCACCAGATGATGTCTCTGTGTATTTGTGTTTGTTTCATTGAGAAAAACATTTAACTCACTCCTTTCGTTGATGAACTACACAATCAATGGATAATATAAGATGCTTGTTCTAGTGGTTCATACCTGTATGTAGAGAGGCAGGACTTTGATCAGTTGCTCCTCTCGCCGCTCTACAGGAACATGGTCAGTTCTGTGGTCGGTGCTCGAGTATGTTTCAATTCCCAACTCCTGTAGCTGCTCTCTGAGCACTTGTGGGAGTTGAGGGTTCCTACAAGAGCCCTCCACTTTCTCTTCCTTCAACTCCACAGAGACAGATAACTCCCCCGAAGCACTCAACTCTCCAGTTTCCCTATTGATTCTCTCCCCTTTAACCGTCTGGTCCTGGAGGGGAAAACAAGAAATCTTCAGACTGTCATATCGCCATCTTTTTTTAGATACCAAGATGCTCCATGATCTTCAGAATATAATTTAATCATACTTGCTCCGTCTGTCTGACATATTACCTCAGATTAGTCTCACATAGCCAGAAGTATTTCACGGGGCTGGGATAAATTTGTTTCAAATCAAACCTTGTGCCCTTCTTCCCTGAGCACACTGTCTTCATTGAGAGATCACCAGACAGAAGAACAGACCCCCTGGCAGTCATGTGCCCTTCTCACTCACTTATTAACCTCTGTGGTGGATCTGTATGCTATGGTTGATTATCATCTTTTGTTGTTGTATTTATACAGAGCTAAGTCATCTTAGGGCACTTCAGATAGTAAGGTAAAGATCTCACAAATTCACACGATACAAAACAAAACACTGAATCCAGTGGTTCCCTTTGAGTGAACACTTGGCAACTGATGTTAAAATTTCATTCACATCTATCATCTGTTACTTGAAAACATAATACCAGTAAATGTCAGCTTTCAAAGTTTAAACTCTTTTCAAATCTACCACTTCATGTCCAGCACTTAACACTGATCTTTTCATTTAAAGAGGCCATATAGTTCCATTTCCCAATGTAGTGATCAGTCACCAGCATTTATTATGCAGCAGTTTGAGAATTCAATTATCTTTTGTGTAAAAAAGACATTATGACCATTAGTAATGTGCACATATTTTTAAAAAATGGCAAATCACGATATTTGTACTTCCAAACTCACACTGATGTTATCCTTAAAAAACCCCAGGATGTGGAGGATCACTTAACATTGTCCCCAGTTTGTATACTGTGAGGTAATTTCATCACCCTGGAGGCTGTGAATAGGCATAGTATACTTTTATGTCACACTAAGTGACATGACTGAAGCCTAACTGAAGAACTGTTTCCTCATTACCACAATATTATTTTGGGCACTTTCTATTTTGAGGTGCGAACTCATGATGAACAATGGGGGAAACTTTTAGAGACACATTGATGAGCCAGAGCAGAAAAGTCAGTTGTGATGGTAAGTAAAGGCAAAGGCAGCTCACATTCCATAGAAATTAATGAATACTTTGATGTTTTCCCATGCGAGAACGTTCTGTGTGCAGTTCGTGTGAGTGATAGACTGACAGCAAGCACAAAAGTACCTAAAGTCACTCCTGACTTGTGAAAACAACACGTGCCTGTTGTGAGTTTTTCACTCACACAGCTCAGAATGCCAGAGTGAAAACTGCATATGTGATCACAGGTACAGTAACTCATTTTCTGCCTTTAATCAGCCTTTCAAGAGGAAAAGCATTCAAACAACACACAGTTAAAACCTGAAATTCCTACCTGTGCTTGCGTAAGCTCCATCTGCGAGTCTCCTGGCTCTAAGAGGACGTTGTCATCTCTGCTGTTTTACTCCAACTGATTGACTGGCCTGTGTCTGTTCCCATTTCAGGAGGAAAAGACAAGTAGAGGCCTGCTAAGGCATGACCAGCGCACAGTGTGCAGACCCTTCTGTACAATAACCCGCCCCTTACTAATCTGCAGTGAGTAGACTGAACTTTGAACAAGCACAGCGACTCATATCAGCTGGTGCAGGTCATGTGCTTTCTGACTTCCTTAGAGAAGCAGAAGTGAGAAACAGTTGTTTAGCTGGTTGGATGGGGCCCTCCCACTGCAGCTCACAGAGTCCCTTTTCTTTTTATAGACCTGTCCTGTAAGACTGTAATGATATGAATCACAGCGACAGGATCGCATGATTCACCACAGAATTCCACAGACCCAGACAGCTTGTCACTACAGGTTGATGTGGATAGACTGATTAAACTTACTGGTGAAACAGTGAGACCCAAATCGCATTTTGTCCATTGACAGTAATTTTAAGGTGTAAAATGTAAATAATTGTAATGGCAGGCCTGTTTTGCTCAGTTTGAAAGTGTTTAAATATATTCAAATTTTATGGAGCACTTTTTAAAGAGCCTCACAATCAACAAACACAATATCCAATCTAATCCAATTTTATTTATAAAGCACTTTAAAACTCCAAGACACACCAAAGTGCTATACAAAGAAGTAAATATAAAAGATAAAATGATAAATTATGCAAATACAATACAAAAAGCAAAAGCAAAACAAACATATAAATCAAATTAGCTTAGATGTACAAACAAATCAAAGAAAGCAAACATAGTTTAAATTCGTTTGAGAAGAGATTTAAAACACTCAGCTGATCCAGCCTCCAAATGGAGACTATATCCTATAATTTAGGAGGCTGAACATGATATGAGTGGTCACCACAAATCTTTACCATAGACTAGGAACTCCTTGTTGGATGACCTGAGAGGCCTGAGAGGAATCAGCAGCAATCTGTGTGCTTCAAAAGAAAAATTGATTTTTTTAAAACGTATTTTTAAAATCTATCTCAAATTTCACAATAAGAAAGAGCATCAAAGCCATCAACAAAACAGATTTTGTGTTACATCTTGTGACTGAGGACCAATCAATTTACCTGACATGAGAGGTAAAATCAGAATTAACATAGCTAAACGGCGCCATCTGGTGAGTGTTAATGATGCAGAAATGTGCTGTCTGATACTCAGAGAGAAATTTTCAGTTACAAAATGCAGCTTTAAAAACCTGATTAGCTAGTATCATAGGTTTTTACTGGGGAAAGGAAATATATATATATATGTGTGAAGCCAGTGAGTTAAGCCAGCTGGCAGTTTGGCTTATTTGGGCACTGGGACTGAACAATGCAATAAATTTGTCTCATATGAAAAGTAAAAAGGCAACAATAAAATGAGTCTGCAGAACTTTAAAAAGAAAAAAGAAAAACGCTCCTGATGATAACTCATATCTCCAAAGTCAAAGCCTCTCTCTTTCTGTCTCTCCTCACTCAGGAGCTCCACGGGGTATTTTCAAACCATCTTATTCCCTCTGTAGGCCTGCTCACTGTTGCCTACAGCCGATAACATTAAGTGCTTTGACAGGCTAAACTCGTGTCATAATGGTACTGCTTATACACTTGCGCTATCCCTCAGAGCTTAAAAAAGCTGGAGTTGCATTTCAGGCGTGTTTAAGCATGGTGCAATTTCTAAACACTGCAGCTTAAAGTCCTACTGAACTGTTTAAGTCATATTAGAATACTAAAGAATGAAAAACATCAGAAATGAAGAAAGTAACTTTACCAGAATTTTTTTTCTGCTCTAAAAAGTGTTGTTTTTGGTGGCAACTTGTTTGTTATCTCATTGCCTGTCTGTTTTTTATGGTTATTATCTGTAAGTTTCGTATATGATTAAAATTTTTCTTTGTACATAATTTGGTCAATGTGGTTATCATTTTGTATTGTTGGTGGTAATTGGTAAATTGAAGTCTGAAAGATATTTTTCCTATACTTTTTAACAGAACTTTTTTTTTGTTTAAATTGCTTAAAGTGTTTTCTGTCTCTCAGGTGCTTGCATGTTGGTATTTCTTTTACTCTCACTAGTTGCCTACATTATCTCTGCAAATAAAGCGTGGTTAGCTTTCTGTTGTTGTACAATTTCATTTAATTTGCCTCACTTTGGAGATGTCACTGTATTTATAGCGACCACGTGTTTTGTTGACGCGCTGACATCACCTGTCATGTGACCGGCGTCCTCCAATGAGGTGTCCAGGGCGTGGTCTGCCTCAATCAGTTTAGCACAATGAAAGCTCCCCGTTGCTTTGCAGAGACAGATGATCTCCCTGCTCACTTTACATTATGATGTTGTAGCTGCTTGAGCTGATTGTGTTTCCTTCGCAGTTTTTCTGCCGGTGGAAACAGTAGAAGGTTCGCCTCTGTGCGTCAATCAGAATGCATCCGATGTGCTCTGGCAGCGGTGGAGACATATTTGACTGCATCCAGAGAGGAAATATTGAACAGTGTATACACTTCGTTCAGAATGACCGATCAATCCTTAAGCAAAAAGGTAAGCTAGAATAGAATACAGTGCAACTTAAAGTTCAGTCTTTTATTCGTGCACATTTGTTAAACTGGAGGCTTCCTGTTGGGTTCAGCCTCTCTGATGGTATTTCCTGATTTTGTCACTATAACTGTTTACCGAGAGAACGCACCGTTATTTACTCATGTTATGTGTGTGCAATACCTGTCATCTGAACTCTCGTGTAACCAGGCTCATGTAAACATACCACAGCATGTACAGCTGTAATTTTACGCTGTGTTATTACATACTTGATCTATCTCCAGTGTCTCCTGATGTGATTTTGTCTCAATGCCAAGGAGAAACCTAACCTCCCTGCAGCTCCTCTGTGACATGGTCTGGCACAGATCCTGTGATGGACAGATGGACAGATCCTGTGACAACCCGGCACAAAGTCACATTGTGCTGAAGGAAGCCTAACCCCAACTCCAGAGGGTTTTTTTTTCTTCTTCTTTACAATCAACAGGCTGACAGACCGTGCATTTGTGTCAGCTTCATATTGTTTGTCACAGAGAGGGCAGATCAGTTTGAAGATCAACATCCTCAGTCCTGACCGTGATGTGTTTGTTTCCTTGCAGGTTGGGGTGGTTTCACCCCGCTCCACTACGCAGCCCTCCATGGCAACCGCGCCCTGGTCGACCTGTTCCTTAGTACTGGAGCTGATCCGAACCTGACATGTGATGCAGGACAAACAGCCTTTCATTTTGCCTGCAGGTGAGCAGCAGTTGCACATTTAGGTCGTGCCTGGTTTGTCTAGGTGTCGATGTGATGCGAGCGTTATGCTTTTTGTTCTATACTTGATCCTGCCTAATTGCAGTTTGTACTCCCATCAGGCAAGGGAACATCTACATCATACATCAAATGATGCAGTATGGAGCTGATTTGCGCCTCATAGACTTGCAGGGAAAGACATCCCTGCATCATGCAGTCACTGGGGGAAGCATGTAAGTGAAGAAAATATCGGACCATAGACCTGGTTATTTTCTTTTTTCTCTTATGTTTGTGTGGCTAACTGGTAGTTATCTTTCCCAGTGTTGCGGTGCACTATTTGTGGGAGACAGGAATGTTCCGGTTCTCAGACACAGACATGTACCAGGTGACGCCTCTTCATCTGTCTGCATCCACAGGAAACACAGAGATGGTTCGATATCTGCTCAGAGACCAGGTACGATATCGTCTTTGCTCTCTCACTCATTTATTCACATGTTTTATTTGGCAGTAATACACCAGGGCATAATCCTATTTATTTATTTATTTGTTTTATGATGTAACACAGCAGATGTTGCTGCCATAAAGAATAAGAATCAATATGCCAAAATGTACTGTGACTTTATTAAACTTGTAGTCACCTTTTGGTTGTTGTGTTGTGTCTAAAGCCCACACATTTGCTGTGTTGTTAAGCCTCACTCCCACCAACCATTCATGTAAACTACCGGGGGCCATTTTCAGCAAGAAAACTCAGATTAACTAAATAACTGTATACATCACAATGCAAAGTAACTTACAGCTGAAATACTGAAGTTATTTGGGAAAGCAAAGCACTTAGCAAGCTAAAGGCCCAGATTGTGTCAATCACTGGCAGCCTAAACCTGAGCTAAAGGTTACCTTTACAAGGTTTTTACAAACCTTTCTCCTTTGAGACGTGATGTTGACAGGTTTTTCTTGCCTGCTGGATGAATAAAAAGGCTTGATGATGTCTTAACAGTTTAATAAGTCAAAGACATGTGAGGGATGTCTTGTTTTACAATTTTTTTGGAGTTGTTCTTATTTGGATGCTGGGTGCTAATTTTTACAAATGTTAAAGTGGTCTATGTGGTCTATGTGGTCTGTGGTGCTGCTGAATTGTATTAAGTTATATTTAAAATGTATGTGTGATTATCAGGGTGGTTCACGTAAATAGTTTAATGCAGCAGGATCGAGTTTATAAATGTAACCAGGATCCAGAGTCCAAAATGTTCTTTATAACATAGAGTCACTCTACTGTCTTTATTCAAGAGCATGAGCCTTCAATTTAAAAGCACAATTTCTTCATTTTACATTCAGATTTTGTAATGCTTTCTCTGCAAACTCTGCCCACTCTCTCATTTAACCCCTGCTCAGATGCAAATCTGCTCTGCTGCTGCTCAAACCTGTTCACACTCAGATATACGTCTGCTTGCACAAATGTCCTGTGCTATCAGACTGTTTCTGCACACAAGCGAAACTTCTACTCCCAGATTTGTGCTCCTGCTCTTGGATCTTTGTGAAACACACCTGTCAAACTTCCACAACCAACAGAGTGTCAGGTATGGCTTTGACCCATGATTTTGTTACTGTGTAAATAAATCAATTCACTCCCGTCCTACAGGGCTTATTATATAAACTTCACTTGTTTTCTTGTAGGACTTAATACTTTTACTAATGCCTGTATTTTTACATAATAGCTACATTTAATAGTAGCCACATAACACACTGGCTTCCCTTTGCATTGCAAGATGAGAAAATTAGGTCAGTTACGTTCTTTATATCATCCCTTATGTGCGGTTACTGTTTAAGGGACTTCAGGTGATCACACGCCACCATGGATCACCCAGATCTGAGGCTGTATTTTATTTTATGGGGCTATTGCTTTCTTCAGATTTAAATGATAAAGGCATACTTGCAGAGGGGCAGTTACACTTTCATTGATCAACGTCATACCTGGTATTATATAGGTTGGGTAACTTTGACATGGTTGTTTCACAAAGATCTGAACGCGGAGCAGGGGGTGTTGGGGAAGAGAGAGGGAGGGTTTTGAGGGAAAGCATAACAAAATCTCAAGGTAAAATGAGGAAACTCAAAGTGAGAGGCCAGGTACTTAACTAAAAATGAATCCTTATTGTTACAAATAAAATCATATCCCACATGCATTAGAATGAGGGAAAGATCAGTTAAATTTCAAGATGCTTTTGTGAAACAAGGGCCACCGCAGTTTTTTCTGGATGTGGAACATCTTCAAGCAGCCGTCCACCCTCAGCCCTCTGTCTGCGTTTCAGAGGTGTGCTGTGGAAGCAGTTGACCAGCAGGGAGCGACAGCGCTTCACGTCGCAGCAGAGAGGGGCGGAGTGGAGGTGAGCTGGACACTGCTGCAGAGAGCAGGATGCAGGATGCTCCATCAGAAGAATCACAGCGGCCTCACACCACTGGATCTCAGCAAACAGGGGAAAACATTTAGGTGACTCTGCTCTCGTTACAGATATTTGGAAAGGCATTAACTAGCGGGCCACTGCATGGGGTGGTAACATCCCGTAGTGCCTTTAAAACATCCAGTAGGTTTGCTTTGCCAGATAACATTTTTCTCTTGGGAGTATGATGCTGATTAATACTATGCTGTATTTTTCTCCAGACATCAGCAACTCACCAAACTACTGAGTCGGTACATTAATGAGCCAATACACCACAAGCCCAGAGAGTCTCACGGTGAATATCACTCTGTAGTTTTCCTCATTCAGTTGCAATAAAAAAAAAAAAAACAAGGATAATGATTATGTTGATAACAAAGGTAATTATAATGATATATCTGTGACACTGAAAATGTTTTGTGTGTGTGTTTATCTGCTGAATGCACTCATATGCATTGGAACATTTCTGTGATGTGTTGTTTGTCACCAGTTTTATACTACTGGACACTGTTTTTTCCGACCCTGAGTGGAGCTGCCATCCTGCTAATAGCAGCCATGTTGGGAGGCTATGGGGGACTAACCTGCGGTTTGCTATTTCCCTGGTTGGCAAGAAGCATTTTCACACAGTACCATCGCATGACCACATACCAAAGGTTTGACTTACAGTGAAGCACATATGTAATGCTCATCAGTATGTTATCATACTTTACTGTCTTTTATAAATCCCTGTTGAGATGGCATCTGTTGTCCTTCTAGGTTACCTAACCCGATCTACTTGGGAACCCTCCTAGCTGGTTTGTTCCATTCCCTGCTCTGCTTCTATGGAAAAATGATGCCCAATATCCTTAATAGACATGTATTCATTTTTCTTGATTTGCTGTTTTGTTTTGTTTTGTTTTTTTCCCAGCTAAAAGTGTGATGTGAAGCTTAAAATGTTGATTGGTGTCGTGGTCTAACACTTTGGTTCAGGGAGGGAGAGCTCAACTAAAGACTGGATTGCTTTCAAATTAGGACTGAAATTAATGACTCTTGCAAGATGATTCCCAAATATTATAGCATCACCATCAGTTCAACTGACATTTTTTATCTATGACACAGTATTCTTAGGAGATAGTCATGGACCCCAGGCGATGAATCCTAATGTTTGTTTACTCCCTGTCCTTTCTCTTTTCCACCATCAAGTCAGTGTTTTTTCCCATTGAATTTTCATTGAATGAGCACATTTCAATGGTATTTGCTAAAGACTTTCAAACTCCCCAGTGAATAAATGCTTTGCATTTCAGACACTCCACAAGCTTTTTGTACTCATAACTGTTATTGGTCAGTGCGCTGTGTAGGCGGGTTCTAAATATGCACAGTAAAACAAATGTTAACTAGAATTTTTTTCTATTAAAATTACATGGGTTCATCCTTAACAATATGAATGTGTGTGGCCAACCAGTGCTCTGGCCCAGGTGTCCCTGGTCCATTTCTCCATACTCCTCGGTTTGTTCTGTAAGGTTCTGACTCAGGACCCAGGGGAGCTGGACAGAGCAGATGCAGATCCTCGGTTCTCCTGTATCGCTGACCTGGTGGAGAACAACCAGAGTCCCCACAGATTCTGTCCGTACTGTGAGGTAAGACAGAACGTGGCTCAGAGAGGCATGGCATTTTGCCTGTGTAACTTGTCACCCATTTAATTGTCAGTCTTTCTGTCTAGATCTAGAGATGACCTATTTGTATGTGTGCAAACGTCTTGACACACCCCTTCTAAGATCACATATGTCACAACAGCCTTGTAGTCCGTACCAGAAAATAAATGCAAAATATTTTATAGCGAGTTAATCTTCATGCCATTGAGAAAGAAACCTTTTGAGTAAGGTTTGATATGAAATTAAAGATCCACGTTGGACTGGTTGGATTACTTCCCTCTGGTATGTTGCTCTTCTTTCTACTCTGTTTTTGTTTTTCTCACAGTTGTTTCAGCCTGACTACACTAAACACTGCAAGCTGTGCGAAGTGTGCATTAAAGACTATGACCATCACTGCCTTTTCCTCAACCGCTGCGTCGGCCGGGGTAACCACCGCCTCTTCCTCTACTTCATCCTCTCCATGGTTACAGCACACCTTCTTTTTGTTGCCACAGCAACAAGTTACCTGTACAGCAAGATGTCTGCGAGCAGTTACAGCTTGTCGTCGTGGTTCGCGTTGTTTGGGGAGGAGTTCTGGGTGGTGGTCATGATGATTATGAACGCTCTGACGGTCCTTTGGGAGGTGTGGCTTCTGACTGAGCAGTTTGAAGCCGTCGCCACGGGAACGACCACCTACTTCAGACAGTGTGAAAGTTCAGCGCGGCAGAGGTCACTCGGACAGCGCTGGGTTTTAGTACTGTCGTTTCTGCTGGAGGGTCGGAGACGGGTGGGCAGCGGACAAACCAGGGAGGACAAAAATGCCATAGACATTTAAAACTGACACTGTGTGCAGTTGTTTTAAAAACTGATCCATCATTACCCAACTCAAAATATTAATTCTCGGTTTACAGTCTTTGGTGTGCAGTCAATTTTGTGATAATATCTTCCTTAGAGTCAGTATTTCTCTAATGCCATATAACATCTTGTACTTGAATGTAACATTTTGTTATATCTTAATATTATATTTTAATATTAAATAGGTTATAGAGCAGATTCTCCAGCAGATTTGTCCACAAAGTTGCTTGCAGGATAACTACCACTAAGAGTTTCCTAGTTTTTAGAGACCACACTGAGTACTTTTAACAGAACAGTGTTTTAACTCACCTGTTGGTTTACATAGTATTGTGTGAAATACTGGATATTTCAGAAACTGTTCTAGCACAGAGCACCTCTAATAAAATGAAGGCCCACATTTAAACCTGTTTTTATATTACATATCAGTATACTTTTTTAATGTCAATAATATTTTTCCTTTAAATAAAGGTTTGTCGTGGTGTAAAACACACTGTAGATCAAAGTTTATGTACTCCTAACATTAGCAAGTCTTGTGATTAGCTTGTGCTAATGGTTAATAGCAGGTGCACCGAAAGACTTTGTTCCTAACATAATGTCATTACCTCTCCGACCTGCTCCCAGTCATTTGTGCCATGACACTTCCTCTGCTCTCACTAATGGGACATGCTCTTTTCATGCCTTCAATTACACACACTCATTTCCTATGTGTCCCTCAGGACCATATTTCTAGATTATAGATGATGTTCCCCACACCCCTCAGAGGCTGGTGTGTCTGGACTGTGTGAGTGGCTATGCCATGTGATATAATTTAGTGTCTACTGTACTGCCTTTTGTGCACATGGAGTGATTAAGTTGAGCACATGCGAGCCTGTGAAACTGAGTGCTTTTACTGTATTTCTCTGTCCCCGAATCAGTGTTCATGTATCCAGCTGACTGCCACTTGTCGATAGCCCAGTATATTTTATGTGTACTAAAGTATTTCATCTGTGGTGACACAGTGTCCTTCGATTTCCGAGCTGATACCTCATTTGTGCCATAATGTTTTTTATGCTGTAGAAAAATATGTGTAATAAAAACACGTCTGTCATTTATATATAAAAAAGATACTGATCTTTATGTTTTCTGTCATTGTATAGCAAGAGAGAGAAACAGGTTTTTCAAATCCAAAGCTTTATGACCTTCCCTCTTGATTTACATAGGCAAAGCACCAGCGGGCAGGGCACTAAATTTTGAACAACAGAACATGTACAGTAGAATCATTTAAAGGAGAAACTCATAATATTGTTCACACAGAAGTCAGCAGTTTTCACTTCTCCATCAAGGCAGCTTACTTCCTGACTGAGAGACAGACTGAAAATTCAGAAGAGGACGGTGGAAGAGCATCGCAGCTGTGTTTTATTTCACTGTAAAGCAGTACCTATCGCAGCAGCTGCTTGGGACTGTGTGATGCTGTCTTGGGCTGCACAGAGAGTCTGGCTCCAGACTGAGAGTCGCCTGGTCTGCCCGTCCGAGATGACATGGCAAGTAATACTCGCATGACTGTCTCTATTTCCTTCCTTCTATCAGTGTCTGTTCACATCAGCATTCCTCAGCCAGACGTCATTGGTATTAATGATGGCAACTATAGTAGTTCCTTCTCTGTGGGTATGCGAATGTCATTTGATTTGTTTCGTGGGCATTGTTTATTAGGTCGACAACTGAGATGTCAGTGTTGTCATTGTTTTGACCCTGAATGTGCCTGTGTGTGTATGTGTATGTGTGTGTTGTGGCTGTAGAAATGGCCCCAGTGGAGAAGGACGCACTGTACAGACGAGTTCAGTGTCATGAAACCATCCAGGACTCTTCAGATCAGTGACAAACCAAAGGAACTGGCAGGTAAAGCTCAGATTTTTGTTTGTTTTGTTGTGATGATGACTGTGTGAAGCAAGGTGATGGTTTGTTTTGTTGCTGTTTGTCAAACTGGCTGGTTATGTGGTGATGTTGATCTCAAATTTTAAGGTATTCTTGATTTTTTTTTTAGGATTTTTGGCTCTCTGTCATATGTAGATGTGTAAGCCCTGCATTATCTGCAAGGGTATAAGCATTATCTACAAAAACGTGACAATTATACTGCCATACTTATATATTGCTAATATACTGCTACTTTTCTATAAAGCCTTCATTAAAGCAGGCTACAGTGTCTTTCAAAATTGACTACTTATTATGCGTAAGCTGAGAAACCATGGTCAGCTCTCCCTTTCAGCAGTGTCTCTGTACTGCATTTTCGTCTCATCCAGCCTCTTGAACTGCAGCATTTATTGGCTTTATCACGTTCGCTGCAACTCTACCAGGCTGAGAAGGAACAAGAACATCGCACCCCTGAGTGTTGTGGCTTTTATCAGACAGATTACAGAGTGACTGAGTAGTGTGGCATTTACCCTCAGTCTATAAATCTCAGCCAGAATGAGTCAGGATAGTGGAAATGAGTGGAGCGCAGTGTTGTTTTGTCAAGTTTGAACACATGTCCTCACAAATTATCACATGTTTAACATCTGCAATGTATTATACAGCTGTGTGCAAAAGACCAGACACCCTTAGGAAACTATATATTTTGTTGATTTAAAAAAAAAAAAAAAAAGTAAATAAAACCACTGCAGCAAAAAGACATTAAATTGGATATTTGTTTAAAAGTTATTGTGCTGTAATTTTTTTGTGAATTTAAAAAAAACAAAACAAACAACAACAACAAAAAAGTAATTGTGGCATTTTTGTGGCATAAGTTTAGGATCCTACCAAGAGTATTTAGTAGCCACCCTCAGGCAGATATAGCTACCTGGGGTAACTGACTATACTTTGCAAATGTTTTCTGGTGCCAGCTAAGAATCTGTCTGTTTTCACTTAAGGAAGTTTCACAAATCACTTCAAATTCTGAGCTGTTTTTTTTTTTTTTTTCTTGTCTGTCTCGCATGCACGACATGTTTAAGACATTTTCAGTGATGTTTATGTCAGGGGATTGTGAGGGTCATTCCAAGAGCTTGAAGTAATTTATCGTGGAATCTGAAATCTGTTTTATATCATTATCCTGTTGAAAAAAAGTCTCTTTGCAGTTTAAGTTTCTTGACTGACTTCATGACGTTTACAGAATGTGCTGATATTGAGTAGAATTGTATTTGCCGTTTATCTGTGCAAAGTTTCCTACGTAGCTCATAGTAGAATATTTCCCCGCCTGTGTTTGATGTGTATTTTTCATCAAATGCTACTTTTTTTCTCCTCCAAACGTCTTCATATGTCTACAGCGCTGTCCAAAATAACTTATCGAGATGTTGCTGCCTCTTATGATGACATCACTGGTAGAGTTTCCTTCTGATGACTCTTCATGTAGACCTTATTTGTGCATCAATTCTGCATGGTTAAATGACTGACCGCCGCTCATGTGTCAGCTAAGCCTTCCTGCAAGTTCTTTGCAATCATGTGGGAGGTTTTTTTGGTCTTGTCTTGACTTTCCTTCAACTGTCATTTCCTAATTGCACTTTAGGCAGTGAAAATTGCAAGCTGAAGGTGCTTTGATATCTTTTCATAGCCTTCTCCTGCTTTGTAGGCATCAATTAGTTTCATTTTGAGATGCTCAGAGGAGTCAGCACTTAGTGAGTGTCACCACAGATTTGAAGAATTTATCAAGTTGTATTCAGCTGACAAATCCTATTGACAATTGCACTGTTGATGTAGTTGTTAGTTATGAAATTGTAAGACTTTACTCGTAGAATGGTGCTCAACATTACCGTTTCATATTTGTTTCTGCTCTTCAGTGTATTCACATTTGAAAGATTTACTTTTAATGTCTGTTTGCTGCATGGGACATCTGTTAACAAAATATTTGAATTGCCCAAGCTTATTTATACAGCTGCAGGTACAGGCAGTACAACGCCGCGTCCACGTGCTCTGCATCAAACGTTTAGTGGTGAGAATGGTGTCGGTTAAATCAAATGTATTGATCTGAGGTTCTACTGCAGGTACAGATGAGACCTTAATCAAATCTCCATGAGCAGCTGGGGGGCGGATTGTGAAGACTGTGGTGCGATAAGGGGGAGCCGATATAAAGAAATTGGGGGACAAGACAGAGGACACACAGCCAGACATATTTATAGATGGTGAGAAATTGATACTGAGTGTGCAGCAGAAGGCAGAGAGACAGATGAGAGAGAAGGGAGAGAGAGAGAGAGAGTGGGCAGGGCTCTAGGTATGTGAGAACAACAGCACGCCGGGCCAGTGGGACAGAGAGGGGGGAGTCAGACGAAAGGGAAGAGGAGAGTGTGTGTGGCTAAGTGCTCGTGAGTGTGTGTGAGTGTGAAATCAGACGGAGTCCAAGTGCAAGACTGTGAGCCAGGGAGAGAGATGCTCGAGGAGGATGAGGAGTAACAGGGCGAGGCAGCAGCGAGAGGAGCTGGGAGTGTGTGTGTGTGTGTGTCTGCGTGTGTGTGTGTGTGTGAGTAATAGTGTGTGAACAGAGGGATGCAGTCATGTCTCTGTGAGAGGGAGCAGCACAGCAACCGTAACCATGCTGAGCCCCAAGATAAAACAGGCACGCCGGGGTAAGCGCTGTCCCTCCTCCCTTTTCTCCATCCCTTCTCTGTGCTTCAATTCTCTCTGCTGTCTTTTTCCTTGTTCTCTTGCTTCTTTCTAGTCTTCCACTCGCTGTCACTGCAGAGCTTCATCTGTACTGCTGTCTTTGTACCACCAATATTCTTGTCAGTGCTTTCCTTAACAATGACATCCAAAAAAAAAAAAAGGTGTAACAGTACCACGCTAGAGTCAAATCCTGCACACCGGTGTCCTTCTGCATCCTAGTGACCATTGTTACAGAGTTTTCCTGCATGATCTGAAGTGTGGAGCCTTTCTGCTGTTCTGCCAGTGGTCATTGAGAGTTAGCAGGCTCTACTACAGGGTGATGTAATGCATCATGTCTCCCTGAAATGACTATACCATCCTCATTCCTGGAAAATTTGATTCTGGAGATTCTGTGGGTTGTAGTAAACATGGCTGCTGGAAAAAAGATTCTCCCTCCAACAATGGTCTGCATCATGACATGTTCGCACCTGAGCACATGACTGCACCCCTGTTTGTTCAAGGTTTACCCCTGCTGTTAGGACGTGGTTTTGGGCAGGTGACAGACTGGAGATGTGAGGAATGCGTGACTCTCTACTTCTGTAAATCTCAACAGCTGACTGTCAAACATAGTTACTCTAATGCGGGTTAAAATCCATTTGTGACCACTGAAGTTGGGAAACCACATATACATGCCTCTCACATGACTGTGTGAAGATGAATATGGAAGCTGTAAATCACAGGAGCAGCCTCTGAGGTTACTATGCAGAGTATAAATACTTGCTGTGCTTCTCGTAGCAGGTGGTTGCTAGTTAACTGCTTATGCTGTTTCAGGTGGCTTGGGGAGTTGTGACAGTAACCACCTTATCCAAAGATAATGGCTTTTTTCTTTTTTTTTCAAACAAAACGTGATTGCTGTTTCAGATGTATTTCCAGCTGACTGCTCATAAAACTCATTCTCATATTCTCATCTCCGAATTAATTTCACATTGAATGAAAATGGTCATAACAGAGCGAAATATTGGCTCTCGAAGGACCCTCACATTTGCGCATCTTTAGGCAGCGATGTTACTTCATTTCTCCCCTGGCAGTTGTTGACTTGTTCGAGACCAGCCTTAAAAACAAGATCATAAAAGATGATGGGAAGGAGAAGTGCCTCTTCCATCTTCTTCACGAACACAGTTGGAGAGTGCAGTAGCCACTTCAGTTTGCTTGCCACGTCTTATTCGCTTGCCATCTCTCATTTGCTGTAATGGTGTTCTCCTTTGATTAGATTCCCAGCTCTGCTTTCCTCTGACCCTTTTATGCAACATCATTCAGGGCAAATTCAAACAGCATCACAGAGCTGGGTCTGCCCTCAGAAGCTGAGATATCGGACGCGAATCCTAAACAGTTGTAGAGTACAGGATGTCATCGGTAAAACTCTGAGCATGATGTGGTTGAGGCGTCTCCATTACCTGCATGACTGAATAAGTGTCAAAATACTAACTTTTTAATGAATAACTACGGACTTTCTTCGACAAGATATTGATATTGAGATCCTACAGACGCAAAATCCAGACAGATCTCATGCCGTCTTTATCATTGCCTCAAGATTTTACTGATGAGATTTAGTCCAAAATATAGAAATTTAGATTCTGCACAATGTTAATCATAATCATCAATAAAAAATAAAATAAAATAAATTGTAACAGTCTAATAAAATAAAATTAAATAATAATAATTTAATCCTGGTATGAAATAAGTTACAGGACTGTATGATAGATAGATAGATCACTATACATCACTATACTTCAGATGAAAAAACCTTTTACTCCATTTGATTTGACAGTTATTGTTGTTTTATAGATATTATCTAATAACCATTTTATTATATGTATGTACAATACTTATAATGAGCTTCATATGTAATGTGGAAACTAAACAATAAATACAGTAGCTTAAATCTGCTCCACTGCATTTAAACATAATGGCACAATGCTACAGTAATGCATCATTAATAATTTACATAATGCTAATGTATTATAACACAGACTGGGGCCACTTTTCATACACAGTGAGCACTTTTCTTTTCGATACTTCGGTGGATGAATGTACTTATGCATGGTTGCTTATTAAAACTGTGCTTAAGTGTATATTTCAGGCACTGTACTTTATAGATGGAAATTAGATTAGAATTTTAAAATATATATACTTTAACTTTACCACATGCATTTAACAACTGTAGTTCCTCATTTCTTTACAGATGAAGATTTTACATAAAATGCAGCTGATCAGTTTTTAAACCAACATAAATATTATTTCATATTAGCTCCCTCTTTCCCAACTACAGCAGTAATATGTCAGGTAGATTTGTATAGTAAATGATATTGTACGGTCTTAATCCAAATGTTTAAATGAATTTTGTAGTATAAACAATCTTACGGTCTTAACTTTATATTTAACCTTGTTTCTCATTGAAAATCACTTTGGCTAAGTGCCTCTCATTTTGAACGTGCTATATAAATGAGTGGCAGAGTGATTTGGCTTTACAACTACACTGCTTTTATATTGATGCATGAATTAACTTTTACGTTTGATAATATTTAGGAACTCTCTCTTTTGAGAATTTGATTTGCAGAACTTTTACTTAATAAAGAATTTTTTAAATTGTAGGACTGGGGTACTGATTGTTGTCAGTGAGCTCATACAGCAGCTCATTAGTGACATAAATGTTCTTTATAGGATGTGCAAGTACTAATCAGGTGATGTGAGACATTTTGAGCAATATTATTTCCTGAAAAAACAAAAAGATAACTATTTAAACCTTGTGCAACAACAGTTTATTTCTGCTGATAGCAGATTCAAAATGTTATTTTTTTCTTTAGATTTCATCTATTTTATAAAGATGTACAAGATGTGGGCATTACTGCAGTATCTTTATAGTTTATAGTTCTTGTTTAGCCTGATTCTCCTGACTGCTTTGTTAATAACTGCTTCACGTGGTCCCTCCCTTCCCAGCAATCATGACACTGCAAAGGAAGGACATCCAGAAAGGGGAGAAATAAAACGAGGCGTCCAGACAGAGAGTTGATAAGCAGGAGAGAGAGAGAGGGGAAACAGGAGTGAGAAAGGGAAAGAGATTTTAGTCCAGGCTCTCACAGATACCTTCCCTGCTGTCCTCAGCAGAAAGAGAGATGCAATTAACAGGAAAAAAGACGCCATTGATTTCTCTCTCTCTCTTGTATCCTCTCGCTATGCCTTCTGTTTATCTCTCTTTCTTTTCTCTCTCTCCTTGACTCCCCAGGGATCATTCTACTGTCGCTGTTTTTGCTCTATACCTTTGGCGTACAGATGCTAATATATAATCCATACTTATAATCAGTCTGTAGCAGTTAAAACGTGGCCTCAGCCAAAACAAAACTCTGTTCTGCTCAGCAATGAAAATACAAGTAATATAAGCCCTTATTGATATCTGAAACACATAATAAAATGTACTGAATAGATAGATGGATTTCATCTAGCAGCAGAGTCTCTTTGCTGCAAAATGGAGGCCTTGCCTTGGTAGATTGACTTAAGAGGAAATCTGGATGCATGGTCAAGCCTGTGGGCTTAGTCGTACCCGAGGGAGACTTCTGCGAATAATGATTGTGAATCGTCTCCTGGTGAATTTCAGTAAAAAATAGCAAAACAACAAAAAAGGAAAATCCCAAAATAACGTGTCCTCTGTGTTGTGCAACTCTCCATTTTGTTATCTTTCTCTGTCACCTTCTCTCTGGTGCTTTAATCCTGCAAGCTTCCTTTTCTTCACTTGATTTCAATGTGTGTGTGTGTCTGTGCAGCGCGATCCAAGAGCATGGTGCTTGGAGAGTTGTCTCGGGTCTCCAGGCCCTGTTCACCCCTGGATCAAGAGAAAGCACTGAAGGCGGGCTGGCTGAAGAGACAGCGGAGCATCATGAAAAACTGGCAGCTGCGTTGGTTTGTCCTGAGGACCGAAGCTCTGTATTTCTACAAGGACCAGGATGAAAGCAAAGCACAGGTGCCACAAAGTAACACAAATACAAAAACAGTTATGCCAAATGTTGTACGGCTGCGCTGCTGCACGTTTGGATTCATTCCGCTCCAAATCCTGATACATATTCAAGCTTCATGAATTTATCTGATTAGTACTATAACCCAAGGCCAGCCAATCCATTATGCGTTCTCCAACTCTAATAATAGCTTTTTCATTCTCTTAAATCATGTGACAAAATACATTTTCTAGCCCTCGAGTAAAATGAAGCAGTATTCAGTGTTATGTGACCATGATTTTTAAAGTTCTACATGATAATGTGTGTTTAAAAACAATGAGTAGATAAATATCCATTCATCTTTTACGCAAAAACCATCCTCCATTAAGACATCCCCACATGCTCCATTAAAAACATCATTCGTTGTTATTGCCCTGACACACACACTGATAATGTGGTAACTAGCCGCCCTATGGTTCTGCTGGAAGCACTTAGTAGTTGACCTTTGACCCTCTCCATGCTGGAGGAATCAGAATTGCAAGTACATCAGGAAGGACTAGAGGGATAAGTAGATGAAGAGATGTTTCCCTGAGTCATCCCTCCCTCCATCATCATTACCTCCCTCTGTTGGACATTTGCCCAGAGTCCAGTGTACTCAGAACTCCGCAATGTTTAACATGCACTTCGTGTCCGAGTCAAGAACCACTGCCTGTCTGTCAGTCTACCTGTCTCTCACTGTTCTCTCCTTTCTCCTGCAGGGTTGTATTCCTCTTCAGGGTAGTCAGGTCAATGAGGTGCCTGCCAATCAGGACGAGCCTGGCCGCCACCTTTTTGAAATTGTTCCAGGTGAGTTGGCATGTTGGCAGCTCTGTTGTGTAAGGAAGCACGCAAGTGAATAAGCCTTGTTCAAGTGATGCTGAACAGTCTGTTTGGTACTGAGTGCCAAACAGAAAACAAGACAGAGCTCATTTTAGACTTTTATCTAAAATGTTATGTTTCATTTAACCCAGAGGTATTGTTAGATCTTTTTGTAGTACAGACATCAAGATCAAAGCGGGACTCAGGATCACACTTACATGCAGCAGCTCATTTTTTTGTGTAACCCATGTTGACCCAGAATCAAAGTGAGTAATGGCAAAAAACAGAAGAAAATCAATAGCTACATTTGAGTTACAGGCCCTAGCGCATGCATGAAATATGTAGAACAGCAGAAAAGATGTGACTGCCACAGCCATGAGCCTGAGGGCTCAACAACAACTTTGTTCATTTCTGCTGTTGATCACATGAGGTTGGCATAATTATAGCCAGAACAGTGGGTATTATGAACAGCACATAGATCAGAGGGCCTGTTTGGAAAAAAGAAAGAAAGAAAGAAAGAAAGAAAGAAAGAAAGAAAGAGGAGGGTACATTTTGGAAATTTTCTTTGTAATTCTGACAGTTTGGTGATCTATTGGATATGTGGTTGTAAAAAGTAATATATATTCCCTCTTGCTGAAACATATGTTCAGACATGCATTTTCAGTTACAATGAGACGAATGTCCAAATATTTGACAGCTGCTGCAAATTTGATGGCTGTCGTTTGTGTTTATATTTGCATTTAATGATTAGATATTATTTAGGTGTTTTTGTTGTTGTGTGCATCTTTGCTTTAAGGATCATTCCAGTATTTGCACAAGTCGTATCTGATTAACTATGGAATGACACTGACAAAGATAAAAGAATTCTTAAAGTGTCTGCATAGCTGTAGTTTGAGATCTCTGGTTACTACTAGGATTGTCAAAAGTGGGTGCAGAATAGTTGTCTGACATAGCTACAGTACTGTGTGAATGTCATGGGCACTAAAAGTAAAGTGGTTTCAAAATGTATGGAATTAATAGTTTTGATTTAACATTTACTGTACCTTCAAAGTGAAGGTGAAAAAACTAAGTCAATATCTGGTGTGATTCCCCTTTGCCTCTACGACAGCACAAATTCTCCATGCGTGGAATTTTCAAGGTACCTGGCAGGTATGTTGTTTCAAGTGTCTTGGGGAACTTGAAGCAGACCTTCTGTGGATTTAGGCTGTCTCGGTCTCAGCTTCTGTCTCTTCATGTAATCCCAGACTGACTCAGTGATGTTGACATCAGGACGCTGTGTGGGCCATACCATCTGTTGCAAGATTCCTTGTTCTCCTTGTTGCTGAAAATAGTTCTTTGTGACTTTGGCTGTATGTTGAGTCGCTGCCATCCTGGAGAATGAACTTGGGACAATCAGATAAGAATCTTAACATCTAGAGTGCCTTAAACTTCTTTATAATACTGTCTTTTTTCATTATCATTTTCCCTCATTTAACACCTCACATAAAGCCATTGCTTTTTTTCTTTGTTGTTGCACAGAAATTCTAAATACAGACAATCATTCTCACAAATTGTCTTCTGGTGATTTTCTGGATGGTGATTCTAAATGTATACCACACTTATGTGTTTTGGAATATGGTTGGCAGTCATGCAAAATTATTCCAATGTATATTATAATAGATGGGGTAACATGTGCAAAGACACTGCCCTCTTTTAATATGTGAGATAGAGTCAAGGGTAGAAAAAGTATGTTATTGAAATAACAGAGAGATACAGAGGAAAAGGTCCTGGACAGAACAAGAGGAGAGGCTGAGTGAGAGGCTCGGTGCAGTTGCTGGTGTCCCCGGGGAGCACTACTCTTTCTGGGTCGTTTCTCTCACACACAACACACTATGCAGCGCAGTGCAGGACTTAGCAGTGAATGCAGGTACTAATATGTAACCTACAGAGCGAGGTACGTGCAACCCACTTTCAAAAACTGATTTTTAGACTGCTTTTTTTTTTTTAACGAAGGTCAGTACAAAATATAAAAAAAATGTTCTATGTTTTTTTTTCCTCTTGAATCCTTTTATATCTAAAACTCAGTAGTGCTTCCACATCTTCTAAAGCAAATTTTTACAAAGGCACATGAAGGGAGAGAATTTTACATAGTTTAATCAAAGTGGAGTTGAAATAAAATAAATGTCAAGGTAAAATGTCAAAGCGGATGGTGTCAAGCTGTGTGCACACAGGGGAAGGAAAGCCAGGGCTTCGTGGCTGTGTCTTTGTACTTGACAGGGGTGCTTGAGCTAATAAGGTTACTGGAAATATTGATACTGATATATTTAGTTAATAGAGCTTGTTTACAGATAAAAGAGCGTCTGTAAACTAAAATCAGTTTGGCAGTTACTTCTGAAAAGTAATTTGCAGAAGTGGTATCTGCTGCATGGGTGTATTGCATATATTTAAAGCACAGTGGTGCTTTTTGAGATGTGTTAAGTCATTTTGTCATATTGATCCAGAAAGTCATAAAATATTGCTGTGTTTTCAGGAGGGACTGGAGAGAAGGATCGAACCGGTATAAGCCATGAATCATTCCTGCTGATGGCCAACTCTCAGAGTGACATGGAGGAGTGGGTCAGAGCCATACGTAGAGCGATCTGGGCTCCTCTAGGTGGAGGTGTGATTCTTTAGCATGTGTATTAACCTACTTACAAATGAGCATCTGCATGCATTGAAAAGAGATTAGTTTTTTTGTTGTTTTTTTTTGTGATTTGTGGCTTGAGTTGTGTTCATTTCCTGTGTTGTGTGGCTGCAGGGGTCTTTGGGCAGCACCTAGAGGAGACCATGCTGTATGAGGCCCAGTGTGGTCCTCAGCGCCTGGTTCCTGTGCTGGTCGAACAGTGTGTGGGCTTCATACGTGAACATGGGCTCAAGGAGGAGGGCCTTTTCAGGGCCCCTGGACAGACCAATCACGTTCGAGAACTGCAGGATGCCTTTGACCGTGGTGAGAAGCCGGTGTTTGACAGGTGAGGCAACCAGAGGGGACATTTTATCTGCAGCAGCATGCCAAGAAATTATCTGTGTGGGATAGTGTTCTATAATGTGCACCGTCTTTCTCTTACAGTTCCACAGACGTCCACACAGTGGCATCGCTGCTAAAGCTGTACATACGAGAGCTGCCAGAGCCTATAATCCCATTCTCCAAATATACACAGTTCCTCTCTTGTGCTCAGCTACTTACCAAGGATAAAGAAATGGTACCTAAATGTCTGCCAAAGACTTCACTGGCACGTTTTTATAGTCTTGTCTTGGCAACAAGCGTGTCTTTTTTTTTTTTTGTTCAAGGGTATCATAGAGCTGGGCAAACAGGTGAAATCCCTTCCTCAGGTTAACTACAACATCCTTAAATACATTTGCAAGTAAGTAACTATCTTCTAGTAGCTGTTACTGATGTGACTGATGGGTTCCATTGTTGCAGTTTTTATAAACACTGTTTTATAATTGAGGATTTGTCAGCCTGTCAAACCATTCATTACACCCACATCCTCGTCATCAGAGGAAGTGTCAGCGCTGACACCTTGCCTTCTGCATCTATGAAAACATCATAAGCTGAGCCCACACACCAGCCACAATCATGACTCAGTCCTTCTTTTCAATAGTTTTCTATTTACTGAATGAAAAGGGGGATTTCTAACAATTTCAAGTGGAGCATTCAACATCAGTGATTTTACTTATTAGGACGTAATTTCTGCTTTTTGTTTCCGACTGCTTAGGTTTCTGGATGAGGTTCAATCTCACTCCAACGAGAATAAGATGAGTGTTCAGAACCTGGCTACTGTATTCGGACCTAATATCCTTCGGCCCAGAGTGGAGGATCCAGTTACCATGATGGAGGGTTAGAGACTATATCCACATATGTTCATTTGTGACAAAAACTTGCTTACCAGTTATTACCTACAACACTGTGGCATCTTAAGCACTTGTGTGTGTTTGTCATTATAAACAGGAAGCTCACAGGTGCAACACCTGATGACTGTGCTGATCAGTGAACACTCCCGACTTTACCAACGTGAGGAACCAAAAACTGAAACTAAGGTTCCTCCACAGAGACAGGACATCCAGCGGTGCAAAGTGGAATGGGTTTCACAAGACGACACTGACCACCTGCCTTCCTCAGGCACAGGCTCCAAAACCCCGACAGAAACACCCCAATCTTCCACCCCTTCTACAGAAAGTAAGACAGCTGCATCGAGCCCTGTTACATCGGAAAAGGGTGAGGATGTTCGAAGTGAAGGGAAAAGCAAAAGTAAGACGGAGGAGAAGGCAGATGGAAAAGCAGATAGCAAAACTGAAGGGAAAAGTGGAAGTGAAGTGGCTGTTAGTCCGAGTAAACAGTCTAAAGCTTTGCCCTCCTGGAGGTGCTCCTTCAAGGGCACTGCAACCTCCGGAGGACCGAGAGGAAAAATAGGGGGATCGGCAGGGGATGTGTCAGCAGCTGGTGGGAGCAACTGGCTGATGAATGGCCTGTCGTCCCTCCGAGCTCACAGGCGCACCACCTCATCTGGCGAAAGACTGAAAGACTCTACTCTGTCTCTAAAGGATTCAACCCTCTCCCTTAGAGAAACCACTCTTTCCCTCAAAGACTCACAAAGAGACTCTGATGAAGACTCCTCTCGAACGTCCCTGTCTCACAGAGTCCTCCAGTCCCACAGACTGTCTGCCTATGACAATGTTGCCCCCTCTAGTCTAAGTCTGCCTGCGGACACTTCGTCCATCTGGACGTCCTTTGAGATCTCACTGTCTGAGCCCGAGGGAAGCGATAAGGCAGTGAAATTAGAACAGGGCCAAGAGAGGCCCACAGAGGTGAGGGACAGTACAAACACTGTGGATCACAGTGCAAGCGGCAATGAAGAAGATCTCACGGGAGCAAACGAAGATTTCACAGGCATGCTGACCGAGCTCAAGCAGGAGCTGAAGAAACAGAGGACAAGCTATGAAACCTGCATTCGCAAGTAAGAATGAGTTTCTTGTCATTCCTTCTCAAATAATCAATTAAATATCAGCATAAGGTGGTACTTATAATCTGTTCTTCTCTCCTTTGAGGTTGGAAGAGTCCTGTTCCAAGTACCAGTCCCAAGTAAACCGCCTTGAGGAGGAACTGGACCAGGAGAAGAAGAAGTTTCACATGCTAGAGATCCGACTCAGGAACTCAGAGCGGGCGCATCAAGATGCAGAAAATCGAAACATTCTTCTCCAACAAGAGATGGAGGAATTCTTCAAGACCCTTGGGGACCTGACAACAGGTGCAACACGGACCAACTAGACCAGACCAACCTGCCTTCATCTGGTCCATCAGCAGGGGAGGAGCTCTGTTACTGGGAAGACCAACCAGCCCCAAAGCTTTGAAGACCAAATACCTCTAGTGCAGTACTAATTGCCATCTTGCCCTCTTTAGTACAGCTGTCTTGTGCCTACACTGACCAGTGCCGGTGCCAAACGAGAACTCCTCTGGACCAAGCGCCTCTCATTTGTCATTCCATAAAAGTCCTTACTATTATACACCATAGGTCATGTACCCAATTATTTACTGACTAAATTCCTTTGTAAGAAACCAGAAAAAGCCTTATTTATGAGGTAGCCTTCCCATACATGCAATGTTAGTGTACCCTTAGTCTTGAAATAAGTGTTCATTTGACAGTACAAGAAAAAAAAACAATGTGAGACATTAAAAGTCAACTCTTTTATTTGCTGGAGTTGAAGGTAGACAGTTTCCATTTTTGAAGTATATAATTGGTCTGTTAGTGAGGCAATTTCAGTTCCAAAGGCTAAAATTCACGCAACTGGCATTACCAAAACACACCACAAAAGGGTCACTCTCTGCAGACAGTGTTTGGCCAAAAAAAAGACTGCAGCATCATCCCAGTGGTGCTGAATGGCTTTCCTCTCTTTCCCCTAAATGTACCTGCACTAATACCAGATTTGCTCAGAGAAAACTCATGCGTAGTCTATTCTATCTATTTTTGAGGAGGTGGAGGAGGGGAAAACTACAAAAAAAAAAAAAAAAAAAAAAGAAAGCCACAACAGTCCGTTGAGATGTGGCCAAGAGAGGGTCAGGACATGCGTCACAATCCCCAAAGTGCATTCTGGGAGTTGATGCTAGGGGTTACTGCCTGGAGTGCCCAACCATGAAAAGGGCAACGGGACAGTTTGGGAATTTGAGCCATCAAATACATCCAAAGGTTACCATGGCAGGTAGCAAATGCCTGTTTCCTGACTCTCAGAAAACATACATACATCTACAGTAAAATGTACAGATCGACCACTGACTATACTAATCTATGAGTTATACTGCACAGAAAACAAAAAATGAAACAAAATGCATATAAATAGTACTTCTGAATGAAATGTACATTACATACATTAGATGTCTCCTAGCTTGAAATAAATAAATAAATAACAGTACAGAAAAAAAACTAGACCTTTTGTTCGCATTTCTTTCAAATGGTGTGTGCCATGATAAACATACTGTATCTTCAAAAACGTGTGACTGAGTGTGTGCATGTGTGAGGTAGAACTCAGAAAGACACAGCAGAGAGGAGCATCTGCCACAGAGAGGACTGAAAAACCACTGAACTGAGTAAGGGCACTTAAATTAAATATCTTAAATATCAGACAGCTGTGAATAATGTCTGAAACAACCTGCCAAAAAGGATAAAGTGACCAATATAGACTTAAGTCTCTGGTGACTGTCCCCAAAAACAGCACTCATTCTAGCCAGTGGGGTGGCCTATATTCACTTGTTACAGCACTAACAGGAATCATTGGCTCCTTTCTATTCCACATTTCTATTCACTTACATTCACCCTGTTCTTGCTCATCCAACAGACCGTCACCTACAAATTACGTCTAACTAAATAAGTTAAAATACAGTCAGTTTACAGTATGCTATAGTAAAAAAAGAAATCGAGTCAGGGACGCTTGTCAAGATGCGCACAATCAGAGTTGACATAATAGACAAAGAAATACGTTAACTTGGATACTCCAAGGGACACTTTCTACAAGAAAGATGAGGAACAACATCAAAATAAAATCATCCATTTGCATTAGGCTTGAAAATGAAGTGTGCTATCGTCTACTGTTAGACAGAATTGGTGTAGATTCATTCAAATGTCCCAAAAACTATACAAAAAAAATGCCAAATGAACAATTCAAAAATATACTCAAAATGATATTGCAGTGCTAACAGTATGGTATTTGACTTTGTCGATGTAGCTACAAAACAGCAATGTGTAAAGTACACTCGAATCCCTTTCTTTCATGACATACAATCACAGTTTCACATCAAAACATACTCTGATTCTTTGCAGCAAAAATACAGTAATAATGATACAATTTCAAACCACAATCATTTACAGCAGTATAGGTGGAGGGGGAAATAACAAAAAAACTGTACATTGAAAGCGCAGCTCTACAAACTAACATGATGAGTTCCATTGGCCTACACCCATCTCCCATCAGGCACACTGACGAGGAAAGGTTTGTTTTGTTGTGTACATGTGTGTGTGTGTTAGTGAGTACTGTATGTGTACGTTATCTGCAGCAGGCCAGTGCACCCAGAGAGGTATGACTGTCCAAGCTGCTGTCAGTTTCAGAGGTCATGGTGGGGTCACTGCTGGGGTCAGTGGGCTCTGTGGACATGGATGAGACGTCGTTGGCCGAGGAGGAGGAGGACGTGGGCTGAGGAGGGCTGTCGATCACTGCTGCACCTGTGCTGCGAAAAATACACGTCAACGCATAGGTTTCATCGAAAGACACAAGACACTGCCACTCCGTGAGAAGCTTAGAATTCACACGTATCCAGCACCTCAAACTTTAAATTACCAGTCAGCACTGATTTGGTCAAGTCAGACGATATCTTGGTTAAAACTGACCTAAATCTTGCTAAAAATAAATAAATAAATAAAATAGGTTTTTTAAACAAAGGTTTAGAGTTCTTTCAGGATTGAAGCAGTTCAGTTAAACAGGTTCCGGCTGCTAACAGCATTAGGAAAGAGCAAGTATCAACGTCTTTAGCTTGACTTCATCATTCTACTTCCTTTTATTCACTGCATTTATTCTACTGCATTTATGTTGCAAAATTCATCATCGATATGAATCATCTGTGAAACACAAAAGCTTCACTGACTGAAAATACATCTGAAATTAGGAGAACATAGAGGAAACATTTTGAAAATAAAAGGCAATATTTCATGAAAGATAAAAGCTGCAAAATATTGTATGTTATGAATGGACTGGCTAAACTGGATGAGCATGCTTTACTTTTCCCAATTAGTAGATATGCACATCTCTCCTTTGCTTTGTTGCTAATTTGGCAATCTTGAAGTCTTAAACCAGGGTTTCTATGCAATATGGACAACTATGCAACTGGATTTTAGTCATTTCCAAGTCTGGATAAGTATGAAAAATGGAAACGAGAAAACGGAAAAATAATTGCGTTTCTTGATTATTGCTCCTATTCTGCATTCTAAAACATAGAGAGTATATATAGATATGAGAATTTCCAAAAGTAAATTGATCATACGAGTATGCTGTTTTTACTGAAATTTAGAGGAGGCTGCCAGCACAGCCAAAATGTTAACCACTGTGTGAGAAAGCAACACAACAAGTATGGTGTGTGACTGAACGCACACTCCCACACAGTGCCAGCTCTGCTTCTGCACGTCACAGCTTTGCTCCAAATGCTTTATCACTGTACCAAATCTGGATGTCGGCAACCACATTATTTTGAGAAAAAAATTCAACAATATCTTTAAAAGACATACATAAAGAGTAACACAATAAAATAAATATTAGGCTTATCTGAACATTTATGAGTTGTGCACTGATTGGTTATCAGAGGAACAAACAGAGTATCTGTCTTGAATAAGAAACCATAGCTTTATGTTTCCATGGACACAGTGACTATTCAAGGCTGTGCTTTTAAGGTTTTTATTGATTAAAAATTAAAAAAAATATTACTATTACGATTATTATTTTTATTGATACATTACATGCTATAGGAAAAAAATTAATACTTTAGGCGAAGATGTTGTTGCTCTTCATTATTAATGTAGAAGTATAGTAACTTTAACTACAATCCTCTGGCAATAATGACAGCATGCATATTTAGAATTTAACATTTTAAAACCATTGATTCTGCTGTTTGTACCAAAATGTCAAATATGATCTGAAAAATTTACCAAAAGGTCTGGAAATTAGAATCTGGAAAAGTGGGGAATTTGGAAATGATACATATACAGGAGTCCTGTAAAACTGAAATCCTCAAATATTTCATTTAACTTTAAAAATTATTATGGTTTCATTTTTGTGTTATTTCCTCTTCTGAGAAATTAAAGCATTCATGAGATATCCTGAGAAAACGTTTCATCTTTCCTCCCAAAACCTGAGAGAATGGCCATTAAATAAAGTCCTGGTAAAACAAGAGTTGCATCAAAAACTTTTCAACCAAATGTATCCTAGATTTTACTCACATATCCAACTTCTAGCTGTAAAACATCACATTTGTTCGTACAGTGTATTCAGCAAACGTAATGTAAAATAGAACATTAAATTTGTTCCTTGTGAAACTAAACCATGTAAAGACAGTTTCAAGTTTATATCCAGCCTCTAATAAAGCCCCATCATGTGCTTGTGACAAACAAAAACAGCAGTGATTCATTTTTTCCACCTCCTCCTATCACCCAGTTATAATGATCACTCACCTAAGGGAGGTGGCTGCCCTCTTATCACTCCATTCTTCGTCCATTCCTCCCATTCGCTCACTTCCTTATAAATAAGCTCTGCAAATAGATGAGATTAAAATAAATCGACTTTTCTGTACAGTCGAAGTGTGTGTGTATTGCATACTGTACAGTCCAAACAGCATCACGTTTCTAATTTGGACACTCCGTGCTGGTGTGACCCTTCTAAATATGAGTGAGGGGTCATTATCACCTGGCAGGAGTTAGCATGAGCTCATCCTGTTGCACAACTGAAAGTGATATTTACTCACAATCTTAATCTCCTCCCCTGCCTCACAGAATCAGGTTCCCCAGAGTGGAAAACCCGAACTGCGAGGCTTTAAAAGGGAATTTCAAGTCAAGCAACACATCCTCTGGCAGCTACAAGAGACCCAGAGCTCCTCAGGCTCCAGTGACTGTAAGCAACTGATTTCAATTCTACACAATCACTTTCTATCCCACTGGGATACTTCAGATACGGTTTATTTCTGTGTTTCGCCTTAATGGGGCTGCAACTAATGATTATTCCCATTGTTGTTCTATAAAATGTCTTTGTCTACAAAATGTGCGAAAATGGTGAGAAATATCGATCAGTGCTTCCCAAAGGCCAAGATAATTTCTTCAAACCCAAAGATATTCAGCTTAATGTCAGTAAAGAAACAGAAAAACTTTCCAAATCAAGAAGAGGATTTTTTTTTTTTGTTCTTAAGTAGTTGCTGATGAATTAGCTGACAAATAACAGAACAGTTGTTGTTGAGTTGTTAAAGCTGAACCCCTGAACAGAAAACAATCGTGTCACCACAGATCAAATGCTCATCAGAAAATCTGATCATTTCGACTGCACTGTAAACTGATTTGCATGAGATTTAATGCAGCGACTCCAGAGGACACATTTAATAATGACTAGCAATCACATATTAGACGCTCTACTAAATATTCTTGCTGGTTCCGTAGTTAACTTGAAACCAAAACTTCAGCAATCTAAGCTCATTTCTTAACTTATGACAGATGTTTGGAAGTGGTAACACTATCTGGACACCAAACTATGTTTCAGTTTAATACTAAAGAAAGCCTTTCAGCCAATTTTCGGTGAATTTCTGCCTTGCCTCATGAGCCAGGTCAGTAAATAATACACCTAAAGTGAAGTGTGAAGTGTAAAGAAGCTCAGCGTGCTGTCTAACCTTTCCACTCCTCCACGGTGTGCTCCCTTTCATCCAGCTGTCTGTCTGGGATCTTCGGAGGAGGCTGAGAAAGAGAAAATGGCTTAAATGGCACATACAAGAGCGATGCCAACTTTCCACTTCAAGTGATGTAATTAAAATCTCATGTGACACGTTTAAGGATCATGCAGGCCTGTTAGCGATCCACTTACCGCTTCCACTTCAGCTGGATCGTACCAAACATTAATATAGGGGTGCTGCAGGGCCTCATCTACTGAGATGCGCTTGGAAGCATCAATCACTAACATCTTGGATAAGAGATCTCGAGCTTGGCTCGCTGAGGGGAGAAACAACAAGGAGATAAGATGCTATGCTAATCACAAGTCTACGGATGTGGTTTGATAAATTCTAGGTCATGACATGATAAGACAGGAAACAAACACTACCTTTCAGTTTGTTGTGATCAGAGTCGGCAGGAAAGAGCACATCTGGGAAGAGTTTCTCAAAACTGTATCCAGCATAGCGTGGCCTGTTTTCTACGTACGTTCTGACTGACTGGTTTAGCTTCATTA
This sequence comes from Stegastes partitus, assembly GCF_000690725.1. NCBI lineage: Eukaryota > Metazoa > Chordata > Actinopteri > Pomacentridae > Stegastes > Stegastes partitus. The sequence continues at coordinate 284,298 of NW_007578472.1, forward strand.
GAAAATCCTGAGATGGAGTGCCTAGTTGCTCAATTACCTTGTTCCACTGGTCGATGTCTGAAGTGTAAATGTTAGGGAAAAAGACGACACACACCTTCACACTATTCACCCCGACACGAATCCTGTAACACACCTTAAGGGCAGCATGACATTTAACTTTCTTTGAGGTTGTCACACACACAAACTGATCTACTTAGGCAGTCTACACACACACACACACACCTCTGTGACATGATCTACGATGATGCAGCCACTCACTCCCTTCCTATGCAGTCAACACATAACTACTGCGCATACTCTCTCAGCAACTACTGCCATTTATTAACTGCTTCTCCTTGAAGTTCTCACAATAGATGCGAGCAGCAGAGCAATGATGGAAGTCATGTATGTCGGGTGGAATAACAGAGTGACAGAGGGGAGCTCTCAGGATGGTGGTGGATCTCTTCACACGAAATGAAGTGATGACACAGCGATCAATCAATGATGGGGAAGGATACGATCAGTGCCAGGGAACAACACACTTCCCCTGATCATCTCGGCCACAATGCAGCCCACTGACCATACATCCACTGGAGGTGGACATTTTGATGACGGGGAGGTGGACATGCAAACAAAATGGTGAAGAGGGGGGAAAAAAGCACAAAAAAACAACAAGTGAAGTGAGAGGAATGTAAACAGAATGGGAATGGATGTAATGGTAAAAATGGAAAACATGCAGCAACAGCCAGGTATGAGAAAGAGAGCATTGTTGAACAGATGAAAACAATAAATGACATGCCGATGAAAATGTAGAGTCTATCAGTGCCAGGAGGCTTTGAGGCTTACACTGAGCTATACAAACAAAAATGGAACAAAACATGGCCTAAAACTACACTAAGAGAAAAATGTGGCTGTCTGCACAGCATGAAGCACAAAGACTGTTGAACTGTGACAAAACATTTAAAAGTCATAAGGATACAGTCCCTTCCTGGGAAGAGGATTTTATGGCGAACCATTTCCGCCAGTATGCAGCCCACAGACCATATGTCCACTAGTGAAGTGGAGCACGATAAACAAAGCCGATACGAAGTGAAGGAAATGCACAAAAGCAGGTTAGTTACAAGTAAGAGGCTAGTTAGTGAGCTTTTTTTTTTTTTTTACAATAAATTCCTATTATGTACAGAAACACCATGCAGCTTACAGAGTGTTAGCAGCAAGGTTTATATTATGTTACATTGAACACAAAAACCTCAGAAAGAAAATAGCTTAACACTGTAGACCGGGTGAGTGGCAGATACAGTACAAAGACAGTCCCTCACCATTGGCTTGGTAGCCCATGCCCAGGATAACCTCTGGCGCCCTGTAGTAGCGCGTAACCACATACGGTGTCATCAGGAGGCCTGTGGCGGCCGTCCGAGCCAAGCCGAAGTCCAAAATCTTCAGCGTGCAATCAGACTTGACTACTATATTGCTAGGCTTGAGGTCCTGCAGAGGAAAACACACGTGAATGTGATTTAATTTTGTCAATATGAAGCAATGACATTGGAGGAAGCATCTTTGAAAAGGCATTCAGAGACAAAATAGACGCCCAGATTACAACATATTGACCGGGTGTCCACTGATAACAGTTCTACATTATCAGTCATGAGTAAAACCCAGCTGATAGTCTGCAGTTTCCACCTCCGTGTTACTCTGCAGTACAGACTTGCTTACTGAAGCGGCATTTTACAATATTGATTTTTTTTTTTCTCCCTCGGAGTTGGCTGCTCCTTTGTGCTAACTAGGGATAATGTTTCTTTGGATATGTAACATTCCTTCAAAAGATCTTGGCTTAATTTGTTTCTCGGTAATTAGCCTTTATCGATCTATTATCAGTAATGAGGTTTATGTGATAATTTTGTTTGCTATGCGATGCACACCTGGCTGCATGTTTCAGATACTGACTGATTTTACACCTGTTTATCCCTGATCCATACAATAAAACGATACCTTCACCAGCTTTGTGGAGGTCAGAAATCTTTTTTCTGCTTGTCTTTCACCAAACTCCTAAAGTTACACATTATATTTTGTATGTGTTTTCTAGAGGCAGTTTGTAGCCAATTAAAAGAGTAAATCCATCGCCTAATATCGTGCCAGTTCACCGTTTGCCCTTACACTTCAGTGTCAAGTAGCTCAGCAGGTTTAACAGGACACTGCCCCTGCATGAGTCTGCGAGACGATGGCCATCTGATGCTCACCCTGTGAATGATGCCGGCGGCATGGAGGTGTTTGATACCACACAACATCTGATAGAGCAGATAGGACAGCCTCTCATGGTCCAGCTCCATCTGAATGACTTGGCACAGGTTGGCATCCATCAGCTCCATCACCAAGTATCTGACGGAGCAGAAACCGTTTCAGAGTCAGTGAAGCAAACAAACAAGAGGGAGTCCAGGTTTAATTACAAATACATACTATAAGTGTATCTCGTTACTTACACATCTTGGAACTCTTCTAATGATTTTTGCGGTGTAAATACATTTAATAGGCCAATGATCTGTGGGTATAAAAATGAACGAATAAAAAGGATGCCATTAACATTCGCACATTAAAGCACAATGTGATTTATATGCACATGTAAGACTGGAAAACACCATTAACCTTCTGCCAGTCTAAAATACCATGTCTCCCACTGGTGAAATGTAATCTATCTGAGAAATTTGCACACTTACATTTTTGTGATTGACACATTTCATTAGGACTAGCTCTCTGTACGCCCTCTTGGCATGGGTTTGATTTTGAAACGGCCGACTCAGCTTCTTGATGGCAACATTTCGCTCAAGGATTTGGTCGTAAGCAGAGCTGAAGAGAAGTACGAGTAAGCAGATAAGTTCACAACATGGTCACAAATGTAACATTAATAGCTATCAGAGACCACAGAAACATTCTGAGAGTATGTGCCTGTGTAGTCAGCAGAAAGGTTTACAATTTACATCTTTAATTCCAGTTTCACCAGCAAGAAAAGGTGACATTCGACATATGTTGTGATGTTCACATGTATTTTCTGGTGGCATATAAGAAACAGTGACCCATATTTCACCAAGAATATAAATGAGGCAGAAACACTCACCAGACGATTCCCTGTGCTCCTGAGCCGATAGGTCTTAGATTCTGGTATCGCTTCAGTACTGTGAACGTCGAATCCCCAACATCTAGGCTGTAGAACTCTCTTTCTCTCTTGTTTTTGTTCATGGTGAAATCTTCAATTACTGCTTTCTGTGCATCCAAAAATGTCCTCTGTGGAGACGGAGACACGTTCAAATATTTTTGCAGAGCCAGAACTACACCGCAGATATCACAATAGCTGCTCAGCAGACTGGCCGACAGAGAGAAGGAAAAAAAAAAGGAGCCAGATGAAAATCCCTGCTTCCGAGAACGCAGATTAGAAGTAAAGGAGAAAAGACAGTGCTGAATTTCACACTTGAGGCGAGCACTGCAGTTCCTTATCTCAGCAACTCAGCAAACACACCAGGATGGAAGAGTTGATATCATCAGTCGTGGTGGCAAAACAGCAGACCACGGGGAGCTCTACTCCATCATATGAAACCCAACTCTCAGAGTGACTCTGTCACACTGCAAAACCAGGCACGGTGATAATTCCTCTGAGTTTGGACCCCGGCCCAGGACTCCAGCTCAGTTCTACAAGCAGGTCCTCCACAGGCACATGTTAACTGGGTCAAGTTGCACCAAGTGACTGTGAGCCCAGATAAGACACAACACAGAGATGCCAATTTGTGGGCATGATGTTCCCCTACGCGTTTCATTTTGCATTAAACAAAAACCACCCAAAATCTAAAAAAGGGCAAAAAATCAAACAGCTTCCTCTCCTTTTATTCACTTCTTATATAAGACAGCGTAATCACCCTCCCCATTCTTACACTCTCCCGACACACAGTCCATATGAGGGATATAATTGCCAGAATGAAATGACTCAGCTCTCCTTCTGTTCCTCCAACGTCACAAAGACGTCCATAACATCCACCTCCCTCACAACATGAAAATAGACATGCCGCTTCCTTTCATATTTCATACAGGAAGAAGACTGCCCTTGTCTGAGTAGTGACGGCTTGAATGACATCGCTGTCAGTGTGTAGTACTCTCTGTGCAGTTATGTGTTGCACATACAGTGAATACCCCAGAGGATGGAGGTCATTATTACATTATTTATTTCTCTTTTGCCTATTAATGCTGCATCAAAAAATTCCTTTCAATCACTTACACACAGTTATGTATCAGCTGCGGTATTTACAAGGAATGCAGCTCACACATTAGTAGTCTCACACAGCACTCAGGAGGTCAGGATTTGGTGGACGGATCTGAAGGCGGGGAGCTGCGATAAGGTGCTCTGAGTTTCCTACAAACGCACAAACACAGCAGGATTTCATTCCTGGAGTGCATTGCCTTCTAATGACCTCACCTTTGTTTTCTCTGGAGAAGCTGCCTCAGCCTAATGAGTTAATGAATGACTTCTGAAGCATATACTTAAAAAGGACAATGAGGCAAGAGAGGACAACATGTGTTATATCAGGAATCACACATTAACACAACAAAAAAGGAAATTATGGAGATTTCTTATCTGTAACATACCATAAAAAAACCTCATTTCCATAGGTGAGGGATCACCTCATGTTCTCCCAGATTAGATACAATCTCAGCCACAGATATTATTATTATTATGGGGTGCGTTATGGATCAGATAGTTTTTTAAATCACACAATATTCTCAGATGTTTGGATCCAAGGTGCCTATTTTCAAGTGCACACACGCATGCTGGCACAGAAACAGAGAAATTGGCCTTGCAACATCTCCAAAGCAGATTAATACAAGCAGAGACTGAGTGAAGGACCACTATCGACCCATTATTCATCCTCCCTCCATAACCTTGGCCACACGACCCCTCGTCTTGTCCTGTCGATGGCACAGGCAGCTGACAGGTAGACCACTGTACAAGCTGGTGCTGCATCACAAATCCTCCCTGCATGCTTTAAAATAAAAAAAAAAGTAGCAGCTTGTGTACGCCGGACATTATCGCGGTGATCATGACACCCATATCGTGATATCGCAGGGCCTGTTGGTGGATCACAGTGCGCAGTCGGTGCTGAAACCAGCTCCTGCCTCAAACTAACGTCCACAACGTTACACCGACGTGGGGGGAAAGAAAAGAAGCATGTCGGTGATAACCGAGGCTACAATGTAACACAACAACCGCCTTCGGGTGAAGCAGCATGCAGGCGGCGACCCTCCCCCACGACCAAACAATAAGCACGTTTGAGGAGCAGAGGTGCGAATCCTCATCTTACCTCCGTCATCAAAACATCAAACTATCGATCTCCCGGCGGTCCGATCGGCGGTGAAACGTCCCGGAGCGGCGGACTATTTGTTTATTCCGCCGCCGAAGAATGATTTATTCCGTTGTGCGGGCTTAAAAATACATGACCTCACCAAATTCATTGCCTACGTTTCCATCTGGCTGCTACTGACAGGCCAGGACGCGCAGTGCGCACGGGGCATGCGTCCCAGCGCAGCGCGTCACTCATCCACAGAGACACACCCACCACCTCCTCCATCCATCCTTTCTCTCTATCTGTCTATCTATAGATGCACAAACTTGGACTGGCCCACTTCCGATTCAAACTCGTTAAATTGCATTTTATTTTCGTGTTCTTTATGCCTGCAGTACGTTTATTGTGAATGCCTGACACTGGCCTCGCCTTGGTGGAAACAAAGAGCCTATATGCTGTATGTAAATCAGTCAGAGAACAGACAAAGATAATGGCCACATTTCTACCCAAATGCGCATTAAACACTGGGTAGGTGCAATCTCCAGTTACCAACAACACCTTGCTTTTTCATACATCTTAAATGTATATACTCCTATACATTCTTGACAAATACAGTAAGGGGAGTGTCAGGATGTATGGTTTAAGGATCACTGGGCACACAGGACAAACAGACATTCACATATTTTTGACTGTAGCTGAAACAAAATGCATTGGATCCCCATTTCCCCAACCTGTCCTTGTTGCAAAATCCTTCATTCACAGAGAGAATGTCCACATAGAGACCATAAAGGAAGACACAGGAGCAGCTTCAAGCCAAATAGTTAAGTATATATGGAATTCATATGTTATAGTGGTCATTCTTTCTTTGTCTGGCCTGCTTGATTACTAGTAGATTTTCTGAATATCTTTGAGATTGCCTAATTGTTACTGTAAACAAAACCAGCTACACAGTACAATACATATATTTTACATCAGACAGCCAGATCTAAGTGATATTAAGCGTATTAGATCTTTTCTTTTTCCCTAAAGGGGGTTCTTACATTACGTTACTGTGAGCACAGGTCTATATTGTAAATAGATAAAATGTTTTTTTTAATCTTACTTAAAGTGTCAGTGTACTTGTGATTTTCAGTGCAGTGTGGTTTTCATAAGGTAAGTTCTTATTTCAAAGTTAGATGCTCTGTCTGTCTCTCCAGTAAACAGTGATGCAGCAGTGCATTACAAAGACTAGTAACAGAGCTGAGGGCTGCTATTTGCATGACTGGAGGAATATTTGGCATCTCCTGTAAGCCCGTAGATCTCGTCCATTATACAATCGGATAATTTGTGGACGATGACATTTCATAGGCTCTGCAGAAACCCACAGCCTAGTAGACAGTGTAAGGGTACCATCTAGAGTTCATCCATCAGCTCATCTACGCTACAACGGCGTCCACGGAGCCATGCTCTGCGAAGGCATGTGACTGAAAGGAGGACATTAGGTAAAATTACGTTAACTTAGCGCTGAGTGCTTTGAATTCTCCCTGCACCCACCTCGCAGCCCTGGATGCTTGTTATTTATCCTTGTCCCTGCGCAGATACCCCGGGGCCTGCAGAGACAAGCTGCGCGCAAAAGACCTGAGCAGCAAACGGAGGCATGGATGAACGTCCCAGCACCGACTCCCGCAGCGAGGTACTACGGTTTCTTACCCCTTGTTCGAAGAGAGCCCGCAGTGTGATGATCATCGTTGGGGAGCAGCCCGACAGCAGCAGGCGACCGTCCACCACCACCACCACCACCGCTTCGGCCGAGATCCTTCGTCCTTCCCAGGCTTCTCTGTAGCGCACCTACCCCGTGGATCCAGCGACCGCACCTTTGGGCGTCAGACGGATTAGTTAAATCGGTGTAGCTGATCTCACGCCACCCGCTATTGGTGGTTCTGACCTGTCGCTGTCAAACCGCGAGGCTAATCCAATCAAGTGTTTAAAGGCGAGAAGCTAAGAATAGCGCCAATTACAGCAAAAAGTTTCAGATCTTCAGCGTGGGGTTGCTGGTAATAGAGCAAATGAATGGGGCACCATGTATAGTTAATGTCATTGATGAATTACCTGCCAGAACCGAGCAGCCTTTACTGCGAGGACATCAAAACAGCAATGCGATGATCACAAGGATTACTTTGGATCCGTGCTGGGAGCACTGAAGATAATACAAAGGATCAGCTCGCTGACACACGCTACGTATGGTACCAGGTAACTCTATCATCTTCGTTTTACTGTGCTGTTTGACAGCTTGCTGAATCCTAACGGATGTCTTCATGTTTTCATCATTTGCTCTTGTTTATCAGCTGGAGATTTGAGATGAAATCTGATTCACTTGCTGGCACTCAGCTGAACATTCACAGGATTGTGGAGATTTACCTTTAAGAATCATAAAAATGCACAATAAAGCTTTCATGTCCAGGCCTGTGAGGGCAAAAAAAAAAAAACAATCTTGGTGAAATTTGCTAGCTGTTAAAGGCTGCTTGTGCTGTAGCTACATAAACTAAACACTCATAGTAGCCTCATACCTTGTTTGTGTCATAAACATGGTGGATTTATTGCCACTTTATAGTCACAAAGGAGGCTGTAAGAGACCTAGATCCTGAAGAATCATGTTGTCCTCAATTCCCCAAAATACATCACAGCTTTACTGTCTGCTCCACATCATGTGCTTGTCTGCTTCGTGGATCAGCAAGAAGGTTTTGTCTAGCAGGAAAATACAAATAGTTGTTGACTGTTTCATTAAATTGTGCATTTTAGTCCAAACATAATGAACAGAGGCACTCATGTGAGCCAAGGAGGAAAGATTGTGTTGCCTATGCAGTAAAATGGACAAGCTATCAGATTATTAGCCACTAGACAGAGTTCGATCTAGACAGCAAAAGACACCGTGCAATCACATTAGACATCTCTGAGATTGAATGGATTTCTGTGTGCTCTATGATTAGCACTCAATCTGCATTTAGAGAATGCAGATTGAGTGCATTTAGAGAATGCAGATGCTGTGACCGAAACTGAAAGTTTGATAGAGAAAGCAGAAGAGGTTAGACTTCCAAATGTAGGCGTCATGTTGTTGCATGTACAAGGCAGCTCCTTCACACTTTTTTAAATCACAGCTCTGCAACAAATGACAGTTTGTTGTGTCTATACTTTGCTTTGGTCCCTGTAGCTCTGCATGTCTTCACTCCAGCAGCTTTACACTAGTAGACAGACCACTTTGAGGGAGCACAGCTGCTAAAGTTTTGCTCAGGACTGGATGGGTGGATGCACCTGGCGGGTTTCCTACTGTACTTTCCTCTTCGATCTCTTCTACATCATAACAACAAACCAATATGTAGGCTACGGTGTATGATTTAATATTTCCTATCAGTGTAATTATGCGATTCAAACCTCACAATCTGAATGGCGCATTTCTTTTTTTTGCAACACTGCAAGTCTTGTAAGCCAAGGATAAGTTCAGTTTGAGAGAGGGATTTAATCAGGCCTGAAGTAATTGGGTTGGTTTGTATCAGTGGGAACAAGCCTATTATACTACTGCTCTGACAGATTGTGAGAGGCACAATACAAATACAAAAACAGAGACACGGTTGTTGGGTTTCACAGCCTTTAGCAGTTGTCAAGAGTCTTCTCTTGGTAACTGTGTGAGAAAGTCAAAACTATTAGCCCCGTGGGGCAAAACAGCATGTCCATTTGTGATCACAGTATTATTCTTATAGTTTTATTTATTATCAATTGGACATATGGGCAAATATTTCTCAGATTTTGTTCAACATCACTGTGCTTCAGTGATTGTTCCCTTGTGAGATAGCTACTAAAAGAAATGATGGCATTTTCAGATACAATCCAACTGGATGTTCATCTAGATAGAAAATAAACATCTGCACAGATTTTCAATAACATACAGTCTTTAAAAAATAGTGAGAACACGATGCACTAATCTCAACCAGATAGACATTCTGTTGTGTGATTGATTCAGTTTGTATGTTTGCACTCAAACTCAAGAAATTTGCCTAATTAAAACTGACTGTCTAAAGGTTAAATGGGTGCAATTTGAGTATCTGACATACATATTGGAGAAAAAAAACAGGATATATAATATGCTCTATAATGCGTAAAATAGATCTTGTTTAGTTGATGCATAGCAAACATTTAGAGAATAGCCAAGGTAAGAAAGCTGTGCATAGTCGCGTTAATACCTGCACACTGTGCAACAACAAACATGGGATCACGACACCTTTGGCGTTAGAATCACAGCTTCCTCGGAAAAGCCCTCAGGTCAGAGGAAAGCCTGTTACTAAATGGGAGGAGCAGAGAAAGCAAGAGGCAGACAAATGGACTACGACAGCCTTATTAGAGTCCAAGCTCCTCAGAATTATCCCTCATACCCATCTCAAAATACTGTTCCCAGGCCGTGACATCTTCTCAAAGAGATCTAGATGAAGGAGAAACGTATAGCTGAGGTGATGAATTCAGATGGCAACAAGTTTGGCACTCAGCAAAGAACAGCTCAATATAAAGTGCACATTGTTTTCATGTGTGGTGAAATGTTAAAGTCACATATATGTCTGATTTGTGTGCAGGAAAATGAACTTCTCTTCATGCCATTTTCATGAATGTAACTTCTAACGAGTGACGCTTTGTGCCCGTGTGTATTTTGAAGTTTGTATGTGTTTCCCATGTGTGACGTCCTCAGGTGCGTGCGTGGAATGTGTGCAGAATGAGCAGCACATTTGTTACATTAGCTGAAGTCTTGGAGGCACGAGGGGGACCTCTGCTGGAGGAGGAGGTCTGGTCCCTGCTGCTGGGCACTGCAGAATCTTTAGTGGATGTCTCTTATAAGGGTAAAGCATTTCAGATCACTGTAGGCTCACATCATGCCTTAATGCTCTCCATGATATTATTGGAATATTACATAAACATTTGAATATACCTTGCAGAAGCACTGTGTCACCTAAACCCACTTTATAGTAAAGCTGTAGCAGCATGTGTATTATGGACTTCCTCTCTCTCTCTCTCTCTTTTTTTTATCAGGTCACAACAATATGTGCAATATCATAAGCCCCACCTCCTTGCTGCTGTCAGCCACTGGTACCTTAGCATTTAAGAACTGTGGCCTATCAGATGAGGTATCCACCTTCGCTGCTCCAGAGATGCTGCAGGGCCGTGCCAGCTCAACTAAACCTGCCACAGAGAGGGTCAGTATCCTCGTACCTGTCCCAGTGCATCACATGACAGCTGATGGCAGAACACTACACAGTGTGAAGTCATTTAGTTTTGCTTTTAATCAGTTACTCTGCAGTGAATTGAGCTGATCACTGCTGTCCTAAATTGATGTCTGTTTTCCTTTGAGTGCTAAATCTCAGGATGAGAGGAGCTGAAGGTCGACTAAGGTGTGACAACACCATCTAGTGGCTGAGCAAAGGAACCACTGCCCTGAAACCTGCACTTCAGGCTCCTAATTGACAAACACAAGCTAAAAAAAACCTCTAAAGTAACTCCTAAAAAAAATATTTGAACGTCAGTTTGCTATGATAGGTATGCACTAGTCTCACAAACAACCTTTAAGTGGCATTTGTTGACATGTGCCGTATATTCTTGATAACAGTATTTCCTGTTTACTGTATATAAGACATACATGGATAGTTCTCTATGTTGAAGAAATTTGCCTTTAAATGAACACCTGATGAATGACAATGCATTTATAGAAATCACAACCATTGCTGCCTATTACTTAAGTGTAGGGCATTTCTAGTCTGTTCATACAGTAATTGACGTAATTGTTATTTATTAAATCATGCTTGAATGATATTTTTCATTAGTTTTTATATACAATCTGTGCAGTTTGCTTTGATCATTAGTCTACTGTGTCAGTTTCATCCCAGTTTGTTAGATGTCTTATTCATAATTCTCCTGTCAGTATATTTCCACACTTTAAACCCACAGCCTCATACATTACCTTAAAATGACTACACACATAGCTCATATTATTTCTGCTCATGCTGTAACAATAATGATATTGTTGATGCTCAGCTCAAGGTTGAATATAATTTATTGTTTGGAAAGCATCAACCCACTGTTTAGCTCAAGTTATTCGTGCATGAAAAAGTACCCCTGATTTTGTTTTAGAGTTTGTTGGTAATGTTTCATTAAAACAACACATCCTGTCTGTCTTGTCCTTAACCAGATGCTGGTGTATTCACTGGGTATGACTCTCTACTGGTCAGTTGATTTTCGCCTACCTCAAAATCAGGTAGGCGCCGCCGACACATGGCTGTAATTGCTTTCCTCAGTACCAGCATAGTCCCACATCTCGGTGATAATAATTATTTTCCGCTCTGGTCCTCAGCCAGTCCAGTTGAGTGACCATCTAAACAGCCTCCTCCTCAGCATGTGCGAGGACCTGGCCCACCGCAGGGTAAATCTCAACTCCATCCTGGAAGCCTGCGAATCTCAGCTCAAAGCCTCCATCTTGCTGCCCCCCGCCAAAGTCATCAGACAGCTGGTGGAGGAGGTTTTTCATGAATCAGTGAGTCCAGATACATACAGTATGTTCCTGTCTGCTGGCATTTCAGCTTCTCTGTATGTGTTGGAAATGTGTTGGTTTATTTTTCACATCAGATGGACCAGGGCTCCCTGCCAGACAGCAACGTCCCTTTGAGTGGCAGGAGCCAGATGATCAGAGAGAGGCTTCATGGTGAGTATGCATGTTAGAGTCCTGATAAACTTTTATTTAATGCTTTTTACTGCAAGAAACAGCCAATAAAAGAGGAGAAAGCTGAGTCAAAATCTTGCATATATATTTTTCTTTCTATGCCTTGCAACAAAAAGACAGAGGGCGGGGAATACATTCAGAATTATTTCTCATTTCTGAGTCTGAGGATTTTGGAACCTAATAAAATTAACCTGACATATATATTTTTGCTCAGACGTTTCCTATCAGGCTTCTCTTCATTTTGACACAACATATGCAGTTTATCCAAGTTATCATCTACATGTTTACAAAAAGTAGATACTGTCATCATTCTTTTGACTTAAGACAGAATACAGGTCAACAGGATTAAAATCTTAACCTAAAGCAAGCCCAGGATTAGGCTTCTGTGAGAGCCAATAATCAGATACTGAATGTGAATGCCCCAGGCTAAACCCTCCACCCGACTCAGCTTTGTCCAAACATCAGCGTCTCCGGGGGAAACCGAGACAGACAGGAATCAAACATTGCTGTCATCTTCCATCTCTTACCTGGTTGACAGGAAAGCGAGGGCCATTTTCAGACTTGAGCGAAGGAAGTGCTGAAGGGAGGAGATACTCAACGGACTCGGATTCAAAGTCAGGTACGCAAATGATGCAGAGGATGCCACAACTGCAAAAAAGACACAAGATGATGTAAAGAAAAAATTTAAATTACTTTTGAAATAATTTGTCATGTGCATCCACCTGGTGAAACTTTGTCATCAATTTTGTTGAATGTATTTTGCAGTGGAAGTGCATATTGTATTTCTCTTTCATAGGGAGTTTACCTCAAAGACCTTGGAGACAAAGACCGAGGAGCTCTCCTACGCCGCTGTACCAGTCTTCTCTGGACAGGCATGTATTATATGCATAGGTGCACACTGATAGAAGTGTAGAAGAAGGACATTCTCCAGTACTCATGTGCCATATGTGCATGCATGTCAACATAAATAAATCTGCCCACTCCTCATTTTTACCTCCCGTATTGTCCGTACTGACTTTGAGGGGACATGACATTGTCTCATTGTTTGACTTTTCCAACTTGTCTGCACAACTATTACACAATCCGTCCTCCCCCACCCACACCCGCTCTCTCTCTCTCTCTCTCTCTCCTCAGACTCCCTCGTGGGGTTCGTCACAGGGACAGCAACTGCAGTTGGCTTGGTAGGAGCCCCCACCATGACATCTCTCCCAAGACATCGGGCAGATCTCACAGTCCTTCCATCACCTTTAGTGAGTCCTCGCTCAGCCTGAGCCAGAGAAAAGCAAAGGTAGGATCATTTTATCTGTCATCAGTGACATAAATGCAAGGGAAGTGTTTTTGCAGAACATAAAGGAGAAGTGCATGCTCTGTGTGGGAATCTGTGCATGAAATAGAGTCTCCATGTCTTCACAGGAATGCTTATCTTTTTGAGAATCATGTGGAGTGTTTAGTGCATGTGAAATTGAACTCTAAGAGCAGACATTTAGAGAAAATCTACCACATGTGTTGCTGCTTAAACTGTTTCTAAATGCTTTTTTTTCAGGCATTGGGTCCTGAATTCGTCAGAATGCCGGACGAGCAACACATTGTTCTTGAGCTTCCAGGATCTATTGTGGTAAATCAATACTTTCTGGTCACCTCCTGATCAATATCTATGTAAATTTCCGTTGTTGTCACATTCTTTTCCTTTCTTGCATGCCGAACTATGTCTATTTGCACAATCGCATGTACAGTATTTTTTATATTTATGTACGTGAGTGTGTCTGTAGGTTTTTCTTTTATGTCCTTGTGTGTCTGTGTGTTTGTGTGTGTGCACCACAGTCCAGAAAGGGCCGTTCATGTTCGTCTCAGAGAGAAGTGACTGTAGTGCTGCCTAACGGACAGTACGTGGTGGTTCGCTGTGACATTAAGTCCAGAGCAAGAGATGTGTTTGACATGGTGGTGGCTCACGCAAACTTGGTGGAACACTTTTACTTTGGTCTTGCCTTCCTAGATGGTAAGCGGACATATTATATATGGGACCTAATCTGTCTTGACTGCAGTTGTTGTACAAAAAAAAAAAAATTCAAAACACACAATTCATTTCAAAACATCCATAGTTCAACTTGTGATATCATTCCATCACAATTGGCTTGATGGCTGAACTTGTGATAATACAAAATTTTTGTCTGAATGTTTATTCAAACAAAAACCTTGAAATGAAGTTGAATTTACACCTCTGTGCATGTTTTGTTGTTTTAGTCACTTCAGTGGTCTGTGGCTAAAGAGGCTTTTCTTTGACATTCTGCAGATGATGAATATTTCTTTTTGGATCACGAAACAAAAATCTCCAAAGTTGCGCCTGACAGTTGGAAAAAAGGGCAGATACTCTCCTTTTTGGTGTTTCTTCGAGTCAAATTTTTTGTTGACGATATCTCCTTCGTTCTGTAAGTGCAGCCGTGGTCTGATGATTTATCCATATGCAGGAAGCTCATCTGTAGAAATGGATAGATGAGAAACACTGATGCTTTTTTGTTAACCATTTTTTCCCCTGCTTCCTAGGCACAGACTGACTCGTCACCAGTACTACTTACAGCTACGTAAGGATATTATGGAGGACAGACTTTACTGTAATGAGGAGACAGGCTTGTTCTTGGCTGCTCTGGCTCTGCAGGCAGAGTTTGGTGATTACATGCCAGAGGTACAGTAGAGTGAAAGAAAACTATTTGTATCATGCCTTTAAATCTAAGCATTCACTGTCAGTGTGTGTCACAGCAGCGCATTTGGTTCTTTTTTTTGTCTTCTCAGTTATATGGGAAGAATTATTACCAGCCAGAGCACTATGTGTCCAAGAGGATGCTGGAGAAGCTAGCCCTGCCCAGTGTCAAGGAGGAGTTGCCAAGACTACATGCAAGTCACGCCCAGATGCTGCCAGAAGAGGCAGAAACAGAATACCTAAAGGTAGCCAGACTACTAATGCATCCACTCCCACACAAAAACACAGACTCAGTTATCCAGCAGCTCGCATTGTTCTTTGGCTCTGTATTTGTTTTCACCTTGCAATATGCTAAAATAATAAGGCACTGTGAATTGTTGTCACTACTATTTGCTTTAAATTTAATCATACTTCTACTGTTGTACTTTCTGCAAGTCTAAATAAGTGTTAACATAAATTGCTGCAATATAAAATTTAATGCATATGCCCTCTCGCGCAAACACCGTCACAATTTTATGGGATGACACTACAGGTGAATAGGGTAAATATGTAATTTTTAAACATGCAAATGAGGTATTATATATCTAAAAATGCCAGAATTTGCATTCATTTCCTGAACAGAAATCTGAAAATTAGATAAAGCCAGCTTCAAAGTTTTGTTTCATCTTGTTGACACATTAGAGCCACAGAGGGGATTTTGGATGTCTTTTTTTTTTTTTTTTATCACTCCATAAATCATAAAATAGAGCCAGAAAAAAAATCAATTTCCACCATGATATTGGGAATAAAATGCTCTATAAATCAGGCTGGGAATGATATATATACAGACTGCTCTGTCAAAACCTCCTTGATATAGGTAGGAATTAAACTGAAATGTTTGACGTATCTAAGGGATACTGAAGTGGAGATTTCTGGCTCAGAGTATAAGAAAAAAAAACAAAAAAACACAGAGTACAGTAACATAAACACCCGAAAGAGAACACGTTATGGAAGCAAAATATCCTTATCCTTACATTTCTAAATTTAGGTTTAGAAACAATGTTTTGTCTACATCTCAGATTGCCCAGCAGCTACCGGAGTATGGGGTTATGTTCCACCGTGTGGGGAGAGAGAAGAGGCCGGTGGTGGGAGAGTTGGTTTTAGGAGTCTGTGCCAAAGGAATCATCGTGTATGAGATGAAGAACCACCTTCGTACTGTCACTAGACGCTTCCTCTGGAGGGAAACTGACTCCATATCCACTGGGGTAAAAATAAATGGCATTTCAGTCAGATTGTGCAATGCGGTATGAGATATTGCTCTGTGCAGCTCATATTATTACGAAGCCCAGAGTAAATATATAATGACTTGTGCCTGTCTTTCAGCGGCGGAAGCTGATTATTGAGTGCGGTGGGCCCAGCGGGAAAAAGCACAGTTTTGTCACGGAAAGCTCAAAAATAGCACAGTACCTCCTGAACCTCTGCTCTGCACAGCACAAGTTTCATAGTGAGATGACGTCAAGACAGCTGAACCACACCATGATACCAGGTGGGAGAGTTTTAGTGATGGTGTAGAGTGTATTGTTTTGGACTTTAACAATACTTACACATATAAAAATATCTGACAAACTCCTGATTCTCCTCTATTTCTTCAGATGAACACATGGATAAGTACATGTCTGCTTACCGCAATCGTAACTTGAGCCTGAAGCGGATATCCTGTTCGGAGAGCATGTTGAACCATGTAGGTCTGACACCCGGACACCCGGACTCCCTCTCCAAGTCCTGTGACGACCTGACTGCCAAGCTGGAGGCTCGGCTCCGGCAGCAGAGGGAGATGAGGAGGGAGATGAGCAGGGAGCTTAACAGGGAGCTGAATGAAACAGGAGACTTCAGGGATGGAGGGAAAGAGCGACAGTGCTGGAGGTAGCCACTGATGATGATAAGATTCATCTTGTAATCACTGTAAACTTGTTTTGACTTGGATAAACATAACTGTGCACTTGTGTTGTAGCACTCCAGAGCCGATTCCCAGAATGATGTCCAGCGTCTCATTACAGAAGCAGGATTCTGACGCCTCATCCTCCATACGAGGTGAATATGTCAACTTTATAAACTCAGTTCTTTCTTGCAAACACCTGCAGATGGGTGTCAAATCAAAGGGAAAAACAAACATCAGGTGGTTGAGTAAAGTGAACAGTCACCATTTTCCTCCTCAGCAGCTTTAATCCTCCTTGGTATGGAAGTTACTCACATTTTCATACTCAAACCTGTCTGGGTACCCTTCACTCCCATACGGAATAATCTGTATTTGAATTTTTTTCATTTGTGACCCATCTATATGTTTGGATTGGGTTTGCACTGTGGTTCACTGGTTTACACGCTTCCCTTGCAAATACAGTTGTCCTTATTTTGACCACCATCCCACCTACAGAGACTTTTCTATGTTGAGTCTTGAGAATTGGGTTGAATATCCCAGTCCAAATACATGTGATATATATATATATAAATTTACAGTGACCATTTTATTATATGTAAAACATGTGCTTTGCAGTTGATACACCAACACGGACGCCACCCGAGAGAGAGATAGTCTGCGTGAACCTGAAGAAAGATTCCAAACTGGGCTTTGGTGAGTTTATTAAGGTGGACTTAGCTGTTAACTTGATGTATAATTAATGAGCAGAGTGCCACCTATCTGATTCTTTAGCAGGAGACTTTTGTCTTCACATCCTCTCTGGTCCTGTTTCAGGCTTTGTGATAGTGGGAGAGGACAATACAGGTAAACTTGACCTTGGGATCTTCATTGCTTCCATTGTGCCTGATGGGCCTGCGGACAAAGATGGACGAATCAAACCGGGTATGAAGCACCAACAATGGAACCTGGAAACAGACAGTTTAACGTACAACATGACATTGCTAGAGGGAGAGACGAATTGAGACTGCACATGATAACCTAATCAAGGATTTGTTGACGATTTATTGATTTTACCAGGTGGACGCCTCATTTCCCTGAACAAGACCAGTCTGGAAGGAGTGACATTCAGTGATGCTGCTGCCATCCTGCAGAGCAGCCCTGAAGAGGTCGAGCTCATCGTGTCGCAGCCTAAACGTAAGATCTGCTCAATGCTTCTTCCCCTGCATGCACAGTCTGAGAAGTGCAATCCTGCAAATATTCGTAAATCATTGTCAGACCATTACTATGTTTAAAAGTGACTTTTAATAGAATGTATGTGTGTCTGGAGGTCTTTAATCCCATCTGGCTGTTTTCCAATCAGAATCTCTGAAGGACAGAAACAGTTCCTTGAGTCAAAGTACTCTCGGTTTGGCGTTGGAGAGGAGCTTTGGGTCACAGACCACCCTGAGTGGCAACGAGTATCGTCCCGCTGTGGAGGAGCTGGAGGAAGCCATCACACTGTCCAGCATGGCAACCCCGAAACAGAGCAGGAAGCTTCACATTCCTGTTGTGCGAATACATGACGCCCAGGTGAGAGCTACATGGCAACGGTTACAGATACGTGACTTTATTTCCATGGAAGCAATGTTGTCAAAGTTGGTGAAAGAGTTTAACCGGCGCATACTGATCATAGATGAGATGTTGTCATCTACAGCGTAAGAAGTGTCCTGAAAATACACCTTTATACATTTACTCCTCTCTGATTATGCAAATCTACCTTCACCTGTTTTTTGCTAGAAACTTGAAATCATAGCCTGAAAGTAATTGTGCCATTATTTATTGTTATTTAGTGGTTATTCGTAGAGGTGTCACTAAATGACTTGGTGAGTGTGCTACATTCAGGTAATGAAGACAAAAGTTTCATGTTTCAGAAAAACTTAAAGTTAATTTCTCTGCAAGTATAAAATAGTGGTTACAATTCTATTTTCACTATGCAAGTCTTAATATTGACATTAAATTATTTATAATACCATTTATTAAGAAATGTAGCTACATTTATAAGAAAAAAAACAAACTTTGGGTCATTGCAGTGTTTTGCAAAGTTATTGTTTTTAAATTGTGTAGTCACAATATAAAAGGTTTCTTGTTTTCAATGATATTTTACATTATACTGGGGGGAATAAAAAATAGTGTGCTTTTATAGCTATGAATCTAAAATACATTATTTAGTTAAAATAATAAAACATAATTTTCCCATTTTAAGTTCATTAAGTGTTCTAAAGTTTTTTTTGTTGTTGCTGTTGTTAAGTTTAAGTTGTCTGGAACTTTGTTTAATCATTCAATATGTATTGTATCAGTGGTAAAATGGGTGTACTTTCCTTCTAAACACAAATAACTTCTCTTCGAGCATTTTCTGGGTTACCCATATATATATAATATTTATGCAATAACTTACAGGTTGCAATCTAAGACGTTTCTCTTCTTCAGGATGCTTGTTCTAGGTCACCCTCTGTCTTAAGCCTTAAAGCAGCGGAGCAGTTTATTGTGGAGCTGAAAAAAAGTGGTGGCAGTCTGGGTATCAGTGTTGCTGTGAGTGACTTTCTTTTCCCCTGTATTTGCATGTTCTCTGACTTTAAAGAAGCATAGATTTTATTTTCTTTACTCAGTGCTGTCATTAAATCATTTCAAATGGTGCAATCGTAGAAGTGCAACTGTGTCTAAGTAGAAAGTCTTGTGCTTTACGCCCCGTTAAATCCAAGTAAGTCGTGTCAAAACCTTAGTGACCTCATTGCCGTATTGTCAGCCAAACCGATTTACAGGACTTAATGGGAAAGGTCAATATGTAACAAGCTACTCTACATCGTAACTAGGATCCCGACACGCTGACTCAGTGTGAGTTGTTTTGGTTACTTGAGGAAGGTGACATTGATGAATGTTTTTTTTTTGTTTTTTTTTGCAATCTCTCTTGCCAAAAGGGAGGAATTAACACTAACGTGCGATATGGAGGCATTTACATCAAGAGTCTGGTGCCTGGAGGGGCTGCTGAGCAGGACAGACGCATTCAGACTGGTAATCTTTTTGGTTGTTGTTGCAAGATCATGTAGCTGCCAAAAACACAAAATATTATGCAAAGGTTTGATTTTGTGGAGGGTGTTTATTCAGCTTCTGAGTAAGTAGGACAAATACTAGCAAATTCCACAGTTTATTTTCAATTACTCATTTGTGAGGTTTTTGTTAGTTTGAAGGACAGTCCGATTAACTTAGCATCAGTATTTTTTTAAAAATTAAAATGATATGATGAAAATTCTCTAAAATATGTGCCACATTCATTACAAACCTCACACAAATGTGCAACATTCTTCTACCTCCTTTTACAAAACATTAAATAATTGACTGTGGAAAGAAGAGTCTTACTCAGGCCTCTAATATGAAAAATGTAAAACCTGAAAATGATGTGAAAAGCTGTTTTTGAGTTGCTATATGATACAATGTTAGAATTGTTGTTCGTATTAGTGTTATTATTTTGTCAGTTGCTTGTATACGAGTGTGCCACTGGTGCCACTGTGCTGTGTCTGTTTCTGCTTCGTTTCTGCTTCAGTGAACAGGAACAACTTAGATTTGTTGACATGCCCGTCAACCGCACACACACACACACGCACACACACGTACACGCATATACATGTACACATACGCATGTACACTCGCACAAACCGTTTACGTATTGATGTTGCTAATGATGATGAGATTTGCGTTTGTGCATATGACAGGTGACAGACTGCTGGAGGTTGATGGGTCCAACCTGAGGGGCGTGACTCACCAACAAGCTGTCGAGTGCCTGAAGAGGACTGGGGAGGTATACATACAGACATGCTCACACACGGAGGCACACATGCAGTAAAACACAATTACACACACGCAAATAAACAACTGAGATATGAAAACCATAAGAAAAAAAAAAACAGTACAAAGAGATAATGGCTTTAAAGAAGTATAATAACAGGGATTTTTATTTTTTATTTTTTTACCAGATTCAAGGTTTCAAGTCCTATTTCCTGACATTAGTAAATGCTGATCTTCTTGATGCATGTTGACAACTCTTGCTTAACCCTGCTGAAGTAGTTTCAGTCACCTATGCTTGGTTATATCATAAAACAAAACTGAACCATCAAGGGGTGAGAGACTAAACAACCTAAATATGTCATCATTTACCTATGAGGACTTGCTGAACCTTTAAGACCTTTCCACCTTATCTCCAGTAATCTAGAAAAGCTTTCATAATTAACTTTATCAAGAGCTGATTATAGGTATTCACTGTGATCCTGCACCAACTCCAATGTGTATGTTATTAAACATATACACGTGATGCATGTGTGTCCATCTGTTCCTCATAGGTGGTGAACCTGCTGTTGGAGAGGGAGCCCACGGTAATCTTGGAGCCCAAGTCCGATTCTCCCTTGGTCCACAGTACATCACACACACAGCCCCCCAGGACTGAGGTCTCCATGGAAACGACCTTGAGTGGTCGAGCCAAGGACTACAGCTTTGTAACTGATGGTGAGAGGGGAGAGGAAGGGGCGTTTACTCTCACAAAAAAAAAAAAAGGCACACAAACACACACACACACTCTTGCACACATGGCCCAGAGGTGACTGTGAGTCATCTGACAGCTACATTGTGGTTGCTGTCAGAGTCATCCAGGGTTGATGCTGCCTCAGTCCCCTGAGACTGCATGCACTGAAACCTTGAAGCTGCCTGTTCAGCGGCTGAGCTGAGCTAAAAGGACAGTTCCTCATCTGCACAAAGCCTCCCTTTCTTTACTGTAAATGTAAGAGAAAAAGCAATAAAAGGGGATTGTCATTTGTGATATTGCAAGACTTCCTCTAGGAAGATTTGATCACAATATACAAAATTGCTTTGCAGATTAAAGATTACACAACATGCATTAATGCTCCAAGATTTGCCTCCATCCCATCTTTTTCCTAGAAAACACACATGAAGTGGTCCTGAAGAAGAGTTTGTCTGGCCTCGGCTTCAGCTTTTACATCTCACATCTGCACTCGGGGCCAGACAGAGGCAGCGTGGTTCGCATCAAACGTCTGTTCCCGGGTCAGCCGGCACAAGAGAGTGGCCTGCTGCGAGAGGGAGATGTGATTCTGGCTGTCAACAAAGAGCCTGTGAAGGATCTCTCCTACCAGGTAGGGTTTTTAATTTCAAAAATAGTGTTTGGTTTGATTTTTTATTTTTTTCAATTGATGTGGGAATATAAACGTGGGTGTAGTTTGCTAATAAAGTATATAAACCTGTGCACTAATGGCAGCACATGAGGTCAGTTCGTCCCTGGTTAAATACTTGTGAATGGGCTGCTGAGTGTATGAGCAACACCAGTGGCCCTGCTCTTTCTTAAGAACTTGGACGCGTCATTGGTTTACTAATCCTTTAAGCTCACGGTACCAAAAATAGCAAGCCGGTTGTGTCATAGTGTCTGTGTCATTTAATCTTTTATGTACTGCCAAGGAGTTTTAATTGTATTAACGCAGGTGGATTTAAACAGAAAACAATCAGATAGATGTGCACATTTTGAGAAAAGCTAGGTTCAGGCCAAACTTTGTTGCTGACTCACTCCTTTCCGTTTTGTCTCAGAGGGTTTTGTTTCTGCTACGTGGAGCTCCATCTGAAGTTCATCTGTTGATCTGTCGACCGGGTCCCGGAGTGCTGTATGATGCAGATAATAACACGCTGGTGAGCTAATGTCTATATAAATCACCGTACAGTCAGTGATCCAGACAGACTTCCTCACTTTCTGTCTGACTCTGCAGAGTCCTGCACTGTTCCGTGAGGTTCGATCTCGGTCACTGGACATCCGACTGGGAGAGGACTACAGCCAGCTCCTTAAGTTTCAATATGATGACAACATACGCATCCTGAAGCAGCCCCACAACCTGGAGGAAGATCTGACCAACACAACAGGGAAAAGCTCAGAACCTCCTGCAGCTTCCCCATTCCCAGAAAACCAAGAGAGTCAGGAAGGTAAAGCGCAGACCAACCAGGCTCCTCCGTCTCCTCCTCGCTCACCCCCCTCACCCACGTCGCCTCCATCTCCTCCGTCACCGGTCTCGCCAGCCTCACCTGCCTCGCCCGCATCACCCGCATCGCCCGCTTCGCCTGCATCACCTGTGTCCGGCTCTCCACCAGCAACAACAGAGCCACAACCAGCTGCTGGGATACCAGAGGAACTAAAAGAAGCAGAAGCAAAAAAGCAGAACAAGGACAGAGAAGAGGAGGTGGCAACGACATCAAGCTCAACTGTGATGCTTATGGATGTCTGTCCTAAGACTGCTTCAAGCTCTGTATATGCCAGGTAATGTACCAGATGTAGAAAACTATGATATATTACTACATTACTCAATCATTGACATCAATTATTCCTCTCTTACAGCTGGGAGTGTCAAATAACAAAGTTTGAGTGTTTCACAGAAAAAAGAGCCAATAAATGTTGTAGCCATCTCTGCAACATGCAAGTGCATCATGGTTTCAGAACTGCTTTAACAAGAGAAAAGAATAGCAAAATGTGTATGAAAACTTCCTCAACTACTGCATGATTATCTGAGTCTCTCAAATTCAGCTTTGTGTTTAGTAGCACATCAGCACTGCTTCACTAGTACCACAGCTCTGGAACAGAGTCCTGCTTGATCATAGAGTTTTATAGTGTGCCATCAAATTATTCAGTGTAACAAATAAATACATTTAAAAGTACTTATAAATGGATGTAGATTTATACAAACATGTGTGCTGCTCATTCATCAGGACACTTTAATTTTATGGTTAGACATTTTAAAAGTTTGGGTAAGGTATTATTTTCAGTGCAATATCTACAATATGATGTGTTTTTTTTAATCCGCAGTGGGGTCAGAGAGGAGGCAGATGGCAGTGTGACCTACTGCCTCATGGGAAACGGACTGACCATCGTGGCAGATGAAGAGTACCTGACTATCAGCTCCACACTGGAGCCTCCTCATAATCTTCCCACCAACAACACTCCAACAAGCAACCTCACAGCACAAGGCTCTCAAACCCCCAGCAGCTTTCAGAATCCAAACGTCAGCTCTCACGTCTCCACTCCCACCGTCTTGCCCCTCAACCTCTCGTCTGACAGCCCAACCACTTGCTCCCTGGCCCACCCGTCTCAGCCGCTCACCACTCAGCCCCCGAAAACCAAGCACCACCCCATCCAGCAGGGGCTTCTTCCGAGCCACTACAAAGCCATGTCCAAGAAAGTCCGACCTCTGGTGCCTCCTCCTCAGCCTCCACCGCTGACCCCCATCACAGCTCAGATAATCTCCTCTGTGCCTCCCTGTACCAGCCCACCTGCCCTGACGCTGCCCCCCACAGTGCTGCCCACTCCTGCCCAGGTCCACACACAGCTCAGAGAAGAGCCGGAGAAGAAAGAAAAGGAATACAAGGATGATGATGATGACGTGGATGAAGAGGAGGAAGAGAGTCGAAGAAAGGTAAGTCAGTTCCTGTTTTAGCCTCACTTTTTCAGCTTTGCTTAGAAAGACATTATCATTAGTGTGTGTTCGCAGCAGGTTTACTCATTTATAACATGATTATTGAAAACATTGTCAAGAAGTTGGGCGAATGTTTTGGCTTTGTGTCGAGGAAACTGTGATTAGATGATGTTGCTTTAAAGTGATAATACCACAGATTGAGATCAATGTCAAATCAAAGGGGTACAGTATGTTCTGCAAAGTCAAAATATTATGTGAAAGATACAATGAAAGTTTCAGTTTTCATTTACAAGTCATTTAATGTGCATGTATTTTTAATACTGATGTCTCCATGTATTTGAATTCACATCCGAACTGTTCTTCTTCTCACTCCCCAACTTACTGTATAAAACTATACAACACAGTTATTCTACACAGGTTGCTTAGGAATTAAAATTGTTATCACTGTGGTTTAAGTTTGAAAATTAAGTGATGTAAAATTGATGTAATGGTATTTTTTTTGTATTAATTCATATCAGTTTGTATAGTTTTTGCACCTTTGAGCCAGACAAATTTCCATTGTTTCTTGTCTGACAGGGACAAGTAAAAGAGTTTGAGCTGACAGTAGTTATGACCAAGTCCAGGAGCGGAAGCTTTGGGTTTACCATCACTCGAAGCAAACTCGACAACTGCTACTACATACAGGAAATATTGGACAACCCAGCGAAGGCAGATGGACGACTCAGGGCAGGAGACAGACTCATCACTGTAAGCGCCAACACTCACGCCTGAACATTTAAAAACAGTCTTGCTTTGTGTGGACTTTATTTTCTATCATTATCTTCCAGGTAAACGGGCATGATGTTACCAGTGTGGCAGATGATGTTGCCATGACGATTCTTAGGTCATCTCCAAGAAGACTGAGTATGACACTGGGCAGGGCAGTTAGTAACCTGGTGGCTCCACCTCCCTGTGACAGTCTGCCTGATATCGTTCTCTACAAGACACCTTCAGGACAACTAGGTGGGACATATTTTCACACATTTCATCGACACAACAGTCACACAACAGTCAGTAGTATTTGAAAGTATCTGTGTGTGTGTGTCCTCTGCAGGAATAAAGCTGACGGGTGGCATTGGCAGCAAATGGCAGGGCATCTACTGTCTGGAGGTGGTGCCAGGCTCCCCGGCCAGCGAGGAGGGCAGCGTCCAACCCAATGATAAGATCCTGTACATCAGTGGCAGATGCACCCTGGGAATGACCCTGGAGGATGCAGTCAAAGCCTGCGAGATCGCCCCTCGTAAAGTGAAGCTTAAAATCATCAGGTATCAAAGACTTAGAGAGATAGATGCTGAAATTGGTGTTTAGGTGTTTGTTTTTGTGATTGACTCTACTGTTTGTGTTTGCCACAGAGAAGAGCAGCCGGTGACCCCCAAGGCTAAGTGGAACGGTAAGAGCTTCTGAAGGATTTATGATGTGGTTTCACCTGCTTGAGTAAATCCAAGGACCCATAGGCAGCATAGTTTGGTTGTTGTGCACTATATGCACTGATGGCTTGCCTAGAAACCAGATATGCTTGTGTTCAACAAAACAATGATGATTTTGGTTCAATCATTACCAGAATACATTAAAGTGAGACAAGGAAAATACTTGTCTCTGCATTTTTGTAAAGCAGAGGAATCATTTCCTTGTGCAGTCTATGATTTCTAAAGTGTTTCTTTAATAGGGCTGTTTGACTGGAAAAAAGACAGAAAGTTCTTTGCACGTTTTGAGGAGCCAGTCTCTCCAGAGAAAGAATCTCCCACTGAAGATGGTGAGTTTTTTTCTTTTTCATCTTTTTTTCCTCTGCCTATCTCTTCTGAGCCCTCTCCATCGGCATGTTCTATCAGCAGCCATAACTGGTTCCCTTTCGCCCTTTTCCTTGTTGTCCCATTGTGTGTGTGAAGCCGGAGCTCGGTGCTGACAGATAGTTCTCTTTGCAGCTGTGTGTGTGTGTGTGTGGGTGTGTGTGATCTGAATGCTGACAGACAGATCCTGGGCTCTCACAGCAGGATTAATAATTAGCAAGCCTCTGGCCCTCCACTGGTGTATTGGACTGCAAGGCCAGAAGCATCACGTACACGCACACACACGGTCGCAGCCATACAGACAGTGGTCTATAGGACAGGTAGTTCAGTTGCCTGGTGACAGTACGTGCAGCGGTAAGGGACGGTGGAGAGGGTCAGTCTGAAAAGATCAGCCTTGTTCACCTGTCATAGAAGATACGCACCCATCAACACTTCTCTTTCAAAATGGCCGAAGAGGTGGGAGGTTGGTGTGTGTAGTTCTTTTTTTCCCCGTGTGTCTGTTTTGTAAATTTCATTGGCTGAAATGGTCGCATGGATGAGAATTAGCACAGAGAGGAAGTTCCACTGTTAGCTTATGGCAAGACGCCGCCACTTATTTAGCTTTAAGTGGCTCGACTAATATTTTTTGAAAACACTGAGTGCAATCACTGGATTTTTTTTTGGCTGCTGCTTCATTAATAACTCTTCTTTTTTCAGTTGAAGCTGTGTGTAGAACTGCTGGAAAATTCAGATGTCTCTCACTCACCCAAGAACAGGATGTAAGTTTCTGAACATTTTAGTTTTTGCCGTATCTGTTTCTATAGCTACACGATCTTTTGAATTGTCTGCTGAAATGAACACTGTAACATGAGTCTACTCCGTGTCAATCTGCGAAAGCACTCTCTACTGGGGGTTTAATGTCTGCATGCATGTGCCTGCCAGGCGTTCTCTACAGCTGATTTGTGTATTCAAAGCATAATGGCAGTTTGTTTGGTGAAGATAATATAATCCTGTAAATACTTTGACAAAAAAAGAAATAACAGCAACTGCCTGTCTCACTCCTAATTCTCTATTTCTGAATTCTTACCCCGTTAGAGTTGCATCATGCAGGTGGAGTTCACTAAACCAGAAGGAGGAGGCCTTGGCTTCGCTTTGATTGGGGGAACAAATGGCAGCATGCTCAGAGTGAAGGAAATATGCTCTGGTGGAGTAGCAGAGCAGGACGGTCGGCTGAGAGTGGGAGATATTCTATTAGAGGTAACAACACATCATACATCTTGACTGTTTTATTACCTCCACAGCGGGAAGGACCTTGATTGTCACTGTGTGTATGCTAGGTGAACGGTGTGATTGTGTCCGGACTGAGCCACAGCAAGGTGGTGGATATCCTGCGTAAAGCTGAGGGCACTGTACAGCTCACCATCTGCAGAGACATCCTGCCCCTGACCTACTCCGAGGCACCGACACCACCCAACATGTCCATCCACACTGAAGCTATCTTAGCTGAGCAGCCAGCTCCTGCATCCAGCCCAGATGCCTGTACCTCACCAGACGTCATGCTGAACAGGCCAGTCGAATGCCCCCCTGGTACGATCTCTAAAAACTGTTTTTATATTTTTCATTCATTTGTAGAAGGTCAATATGGTGTTGTAGATTCTGTGAAACTTGGAATTTTTCATTTGTAAGACAATGCTCTCTTTTTTTCTCATGTCACATGTTTCTCACTGTGGCCTTATTTTTTACTGCCATATAGAAACCTGCAACTTTATGAAAACAACACAGCCATGGCTGGATGTAGAGAGAAGTCGAAAAAAATGTCTTTTGTGAAGCAAAACAAGTTATAGTGTCATAAAAAAGCAAACATTTAATTTATTTAATTATGTATACATGTTTCAAAAATTGACAAAACCTTACAGCATTTTTCCAACTGCCCACAGGTGTTACCAATACTGGAAAAATGGTGACTGTACATACTATAGAGACTTGACTACTTATATTTTTAATTTGTTCCCATACTTGTCTCTTATCTATGAAAGTACAGCCTGCAGTTCAACCCAGTTCAGCTGAAAAGTTCCTGAATTTTTGTTACATGACTGTTGATCCAAGTTAAATCATTAATGGCTTCTTAGTTGTGCTAGGTAGTGTGGAATTTTGTGTTTTTAACAGAATCTTGTTGTCACAAATTTTACTTTTTTTTTTTTTTTAATGACTCATGAAGAATATGTGATTTTCATGAAATGTCACAGTTTTAAGTTTAGATTTGTTTAATTTTCACAGTATAATGGCACGTTACTCGTTATGAATTGTCCAATGACCGCCGAAAAGTTGAACATCCAATGATTGTTTCTGTTTATACAGTTTCAGCCTCTGATAAATGGTGTCATTTTGACAGTTTTTTTAAAAACAAGAACATCTACAAACCTACTGGCCGGTTTTGGGGTTTAGAGGTTTCATGGGCAACATTTATAAAATTTAGATTATTTTTTTTCAATCTTTGTATTTATTCAGTGCTTCATTTGCTGTTTCAGAGGCAACTTCAGACCCTGTGGTTAATGAAGCAGATGTTGTCCTAACTTCACCACCTCCTCCACCTCACCGACTGACTGTTGTAACAGATGAGGTTTCAATCAAAGAGGTAATAATAGATACTAACTCACTCTTTAACCACAGCTTAATAATTATAACATGAATATATGTTTTTTTAATGAAATCATACCCCTACTTACCTCTTTACTAACATGTACTACTAACATCTTGCTCCTCCCGTCTGTTGCGTCCTGTGGCTGCTTGTCTGTGGAACAGGAGAGTTGTAACAGCACCCCTTCTCATCAAGCTTGCTGCCCATCCCTCAATGTCACTGACATGTTGCATGGAGCTTCTGACAGGTAGTAACATCCCAAACTACTCACCTTTTGTATAGTCTATGTGTTTCCTCTCACCCTTGTCCACCTCCTTGCTTCTTCTTTTGTTGGAGTTCCACTTTTAGCCATGAGGAGGCAGCAGAGAGCAATAAATAAAACAAGACTCTGGGATTAAGGCTTGTGGGCTATGAACTTCAATGAGACAGAAAATAGTGAAACAGCTAGGAAGTGTTTAGTACCATTTCCTGTAGCCTCAAAACAACAGGTACAGCAGCAGTAAA
The DNA here is from genome assembly GCF_000690725.1 of Stegastes partitus. Classification (NCBI taxonomy): domain Eukaryota; kingdom Metazoa; phylum Chordata; class Actinopteri; family Pomacentridae; genus Stegastes; species Stegastes partitus. The sequence continues at coordinate 313,351 of NW_007578472.1, forward strand.
AAGGTATTTTAGCCTCTTGTCTATACTGTATTTTAGGTGGAAAAGTCGCAGGGAAAGGAAGCTCAGCCTTGCATGATTTCATCCCCTCCTACCGAAGAGTAAAAATGGTCTGGTCTCACCCCTGCCCCCTGACTCCCCCAGGAAACAAATTGTGACCAAACTTTTGGACCAGTCCTGCAAAGACATCCGGAAAACCCAGTCAGATGGCTGGAGCAGCGAAGAAGATGATGATGTATTTGACGCCGCAGGTCAGGAACTGACCTCCCTCCAAACAGGTGTCTATCCCTCTACTCTTCTATTGTGTTGATGTGTCAGAGTGAAGATTTTATCTGAGCAGAGCTATAAAAGCAACACTTTTGTCCCTTTGTCTCCTCAGGCCCACCAATAGTATCAGAGGAGGAGCTGGCCAGTCTCGCTCTCATTACTCCTGCAAAGACCAGCCAGTATTCAGGCTCCAGGGTCAAAGCTCTCATCCAGATTCTGCAGCATCAATTGGACCAGCAGGAACTGGTCAAAGAGTTCATGGTGTGTATATGTGGACAAAATAGATTCATATTTATCGAACAGTGTAATGCATAGCTGAAATATTACCTCAACAAAGGGTAAAATTACACATTGACCAGTTAATGTGACATTGACTTCACCTGAGCTGATCCTGACAGAAGACATTGAGACACCTTGAAAGAAAAGCAACAAAAATACATACACAGACGCTCAATCAACGTTAAACTTTGCAGTCGTAGGCTATTTTTATGAACTATTTTAGCTTTTTGTCCTTTTTGTTATTGGGTTCGTGTTGTTCATTTCAGGCTCTGGAGCATCTGAAGCCCTCTGACAACTGTCTGGTGGGAAAAGCCCCTGAAAACAGAGACAAGAACCGCTACAGGGACATCCTACCTTGTAAGATGACTTCTTTTACTTTCTCTGGTTAGAATGTAAACTTTCACTTTCTCCATTTGTTCAAACCGTGCGTTTTATGTTCCCTTTTCTGAGTTTTTTTATTGGTCGGCCTAAAGCTTGTAAAAGGTGGATACTCACAGACTTGGCATTTATAGGAGAGTCTGTTTGTTGGCACTTTCCTTCGTCACTTAGTTTGAGCTGAATCTAAGGTCTTTACTGAAAGGAGAAGAGATATTTGTTTACAACACTTAAGTAATTTCTGCTCAATAAATTATGCGCCTCATGAGCACCAGTAATTCACTGGTAGCACACTTGTAATTTTCTGCAGAGTAGAGATGAAGAAGATCCTTGTAATTATCTAGGATTTATATTTTTAATAAAGGAAGCAGCATCAGGAGTAATAATATTACAGCTGTATTACCGTTATGGATTTCAGTTGGCAGATACAGAGCGGCAGGAGGTATTTGTGCTATTCTCTCTGAGATTAATACTAAGAATGTAATTAATGTAAAGTAGCTGGAAAACATGCACACACATGTGCACACGTGTAACATGCACAGAAGCATTTACTTCTCAAGCCGGGTGTTCTGGGGTGAAATAGCTCAGAGTTGAGATGAATGAGGGTGATGAAAAGAGCAGAGACCCCCAATGGAATAGCACTGCACCTCACCATATCCCTTGTTGCTTGTTACAACTGCTGTTTGTGCAAGTAGTCCCGGAAAAAAGTTATTTACCGATCCAATCCCACAGCTTGTAGCCTTTAACTATTCTATTTAGAAAGCCAGATTTCCAGTCTGTGGCTTTTTTTAACCTCACAAGCAGGAGGTGCAGGACTAACCCAGAAAACATTCCTACCTCACTCTGGTCTATCACTCCTCTCATCACCAACAAACATCTTCACAGCTCTGGTTTGCCTCACACATGTTTGCTTGGCTTTACTTAATGTGCACTTAGTTTGCACGCTTTTTGGCAATACAAGATAGCCTTGTTCGCTGTTCACAAAAATGTATTAAATGTGAAAACATAAAGGATATCTGCTGATTAGTTAGTGGGAGGATACTAAAAGAGGTGTAGCTTTTTATTTCAGTTATGAACTCATGTGATGTATACTCACACGCAGAGAATCCAGGTTATTTTTTCCCGTTCCTCCCATAGATGACAAAACCCGTGTTGCTATCGGAGAGAACCAGGACTACATCAACGCCAGCTACATCCGCATGCAAGTCGGAGCTGAAGAGTTCTTCTACATCTCCTGCCAGGGCCCTCTGCCGTCCACAGTGCAGGCCTTCTGGCAGATGATCTGGGAAAACAAATCTGACGTCATTTCCATGATGACCCAGGAAGTGGAACGGGGAAGGATCAAATGTCACAAGTATTGGCCCGAGAGGCTGGGTGTGCCTATGAACACTGGCAGGTACCAGCTTCACCTGGACAACCAACAGTACCTGGAATACTTCCACATCAAGATCATCCGCATGGTGGAGACAGAGGTGAGACGGAGGAGCAGGAACACCTACCTTTCTAATGACATGCAATATTATGGTTTACTATAAAATTTAAATGTGACTTTTACTGAAATTCTGTCATTCCAGACTGGTGAGACGCACTTTGTTCGTCACATGAAGTTCACACACTGGCCTGACCACGGCGTGCCGCATTGCTCTGAGCAGCTGGTTCGCTTCATCCGCTACTTGAGGGTGGTGCACCACAAGGGGCCTGTCACCGTGCACTGCAGTGCTGGCATCGGGCGCACAGGAGTTCTCATCTGTACCGACATTATCCTTAGCCTCATTGAAAAAGATTTGCCTGTGAGTATAGACCAGTTTTACGGGTTTACGTATAAGTTTACCAAATCATTTTGTTTGTTTTAGCCGTGGTTCTAGAGATGGTACTTTCAGTTGACCTCCACTACTTTGGTCCAGACTGAAATGTTTCAGCATTTATCAGATGGATTTTGTACAGCCAGGTCACATAGAATAAATCCTACTGATGTTAATGTTCTTCTGACTTTTCCTCGAACACCACCAGCAGGTTGACATTCTAGATTCTTAGTAAAATATCAGACAACGATGATTTAAGATATGCCTTTATTAATCCCACAGTAATCCCACAGGGAACATTAGTAGAAAACAGAAATAAATAAAAATTAGACATAGGTACTGACTCTTCCATGTGTGGAGATTCAGTTATTGAACAGAAAAAAATCTTCTGGTTGTGGAAAATAACAATATTTCATATATTTATGCACGTATCACTATTAAATAGATTGCTTTTATATTTACATCACCTTCACATTCCACTCAGGATGCATTGTAATAACTTTGGTGTCTCCTGACTTTTTATCTCGTGGCATCATCAGGTCACTTTTTAATTTGTCCAGTCATCAAACCTAAAAAAAATTCAAGCATAGCCTGTACTATTCTTTCTTTACTGCTTATTTGCAAATGGTTGTATGTTGACACGCTAAATTAAGATGATGACCACGATAAACATACCTGATAAACATCAGAATACTGTCGCTTTTAACTCAAAACACCACTGTGTCTAGCATGGCAATAGACTCTCAGTTTTGTTAATTTATTATGGATATTACAAGTGAAACATAGCCATAGATTACATGCGTGCTGGAGTAGTGCTTAACTACCTTCTGTCTCTGTCTTCAGATTAATGTGAGCGACATCGTAAAAGAGATGAGACTTCAGCGGCATGGGATGATTCAAACCAAGGTCAGTGCCAACGGAAAGGTTTAAGTTCAGAGTTCAAGCTTTAAACAGAGACGGTTCCCAAAAGCTAGACGTGTTCTTTGTCGCTCTCGTTTCAGGAACAGTATCTCTTCTGCTACAAAGTCTGGTTGGAAGTTTTACAGGGGATTTTACAGCTTCACGGCAACCAATGGCAGCCAGAAAGTCCCAGAGACCACAAAGTTGTTTGAATGTTTCCACCCCCAGTTCACCTACCTGTAAGGCACAGGCTGTGTATGTTTGACCATGTGCAGTCTATCACAGCATAGCGATCCACTGGTGAGACCTTTTCCTTTGGCTGTCCTTAGTTTAGTTTGCTATAATATGAAATCTGTACTTCTCTGTTTTGCTACAATGACTTCAACTTTAATTTTTTTGTCTGTGTATGTGTTCTCGGTGCTGTGATTATGTCAATTTAATTTAGATCACTGAGGTTGTTTTGCCTTTTCAGGTTTAGTGATTTGCCTTCTGTCTCAATCATCTTTTTTTTTTTTTAAATTTTGTGTCACTATTTGATTGTATCTCATTTATTTTTTCTCCATGTCTTTTAATTTGCAAATTGCATTTATTTTTAAGTCATATTTGCATGGAATCTAAAATCTGGTAATATTCACATCTTTTATCTGGCAGCGATGTCGTCAAAGTGCACAAGTACAAGATCATCAAACCAAAGTTAGTGTCCGTTTAAAACCTTCATGTTTAGCATTGATTAAGCATTATGTTATCATTTCATTTAAGTGCATTTGTACCCTGGAGAAAGGGGCAAAAGACCATTATTGATTTTTCAATTCATTATCTAAGGAAATGAAAAGAATCAAGTGCCTTGGAAAGACACGCCCCACTTGCTCCATATTGACCCCAGGCCACTTGTCACAAGCGGTCAGGGACGGAGAGCAAGAGACTGATTTGAGAGCACCTGACGGTGGTTAGATTGAATGTGCAGCTTTCAGTCTCTTCGTGGTCTGAGGTGGACATTTGGTTGATCCAAACCAGAGGAGGATTACATCTCACCTTTTAGTTAGTTACTGTAAATTGTAACTTCGAAACAGTGTGATGTTTGCACACCGCCTGTCAATCTTTTTTTGTTTGTGGGCTCATTTTATACAAAACACTATCACAAGGAAAGTTTTACTACACATAATCACAACTTGCACATCCTAATACAGATAAAGAATGATTCCACATAAATAAAAAAAAACGTTTTGGATAAATTCATAAATTTTCACTATTTTACTAAAATTTGGACTAGGCATTAACACTAAGTGTTCAGATTTTTTTGTAAAACGTACAAAACTGATTTAAATGTAATGTAATTAATTAGTCGCTGGGCTTTTAAGTGTAATTTGTTATGTGACAACATCCTTTATCTGTATTCCATAGCTATTTTAATACAAACTCAGCCAAAAATGCAAAAAATATTATGAGGTTTACAAACTTTCCATTTTGCCACTTTAGAAAACTGAACAAAGCAACAGAGCTGCACACATCTTCAAGTTACAGATCAAAGATGATTTATAGCTGCTGGTTTGAACCTCAACCTTTGGATGTCACTGCTTGTGAGCTTTGTTCATTTAGCTGCTATCAAACACACACCAGCTCTCCTATTGCATGCAGACTCTTAAAGTACAGAAGTCTTAGCCTGGAGTTTGACCGAATGACTTGATCAAAATGTGGAATGTAACAAAGCAATACTCTCCATGAGGAGAGGGGATCAGAATGTCATTCTCTTACCTGATAACATCTTCCAAACAGTTTGGAGCATGTTGGTAAGACATATGCTGTACTGTACCTTTGCCATGTGGATGGCCATGCAGAGCCATCAGCCTCTGTACTGTGTATGCAACATCTGTTCACTCAGTGCTGGTCAGTTGGTTTCCAGCGACAGCTAACCCTCTGTTATGTGCAAGTTCATGTTCTCTTTGAGATCCTGTTGATATGTTTTTCTTCCTCAGATCTTGGAAAATTATAATTCTTGAAAGAACAAACTAAAGCACATTTTGCATTCATCTGTGAAAATGCATCTTGTACAGTCAAGCAAGTGCTTATGCAGTAGCATTGTGAAATGTAATAACCCTTAATTGCACAACAGCTTATTTATGCTAAATTAATATCTTGTCACTGTACCAGCCACTATGTAACCAATAACTGAGAACAATGTAATACCTCTCTCTTTAATTAAAACCTATTCTGAAACTTGTTTGTGTGTTATACAACACATTTTACCCCTTGACTCCGAACGCAACATAATTCAACTTGAACAACGGAACAAGAGCTCGCAGAGAGGGTTTTCCCTGACGGCACACACAGAACAGAGAGCCGGAGGCGGCCCTAAATCTAATTCCACTGCGCCCCCTCTCCACTTTTACTGCAGGGTATACTCCCTCTCGGGTTTTACTGCAGGGTAAATAAGCTGGTCTCACAGGGGTCTTTTGTGACAGCATGGAAACCCCTGGAAACACACTGCACGCTCCGCACACATATAAACCTGATGCTGGGGAAGCCACAGAGCAGATTTACTCGCTCACTTTCTCTCCAGTCTCTCTCGGTCTACTCCCACTGCCCTTGTGCTCTTTATCTACAACCTCCCCACTCACATGCATACACAAGCCTCCAGTCACCCACCCCCCTCCCTCCTCGTTCTCCTTGCTCCTCATCTCAGACCCTTGTTATTGCTGTAAGTTATGGCAAACGCGACAGCAACTCAAGTTATTCAAGTCCCATTCCCATTTATTGATGTATCATTTTATCAAGCAGTTGTCCTTTCAATTTCAAACCTCAAGACATGAGAAGAGTTACAGACTGGCTCACTGGCATAAAGGTGATATTGAAGTAGGTTGGATGAGAACTGTAAATCTGCTGTGCCTCGATGTCAAAATATCCAAAGTGAAAATGACCAGAGATCACAGCAGAGTATCTCCTGGACAGAGCACATGCAGAGTGTAACAATTTAGCAATCAGGAGCTTGTAGAGCTGCAAACAAAGTTGGTGGTAAAGTCATTAGCAGAGGGCAGATCAGTCAGAGAGTGTGATTTAAAGGCCTAAGCAACGCGCAGAAATGAGATCACATGCTCTCAGTAAATCTTCTTGCTCTCTGTTGGGCTCACAGAGTCTGTTTTCCTTTGCTGTTAGAAAATAGTACACAAAATGTGTGCACTCTCTACACACACATGCACACACACACCTACCCACCACCCTCTTTTGATGTTGATCCCATCACCTTTCAGCTTGTAGTTCTGTAAGTCTTTGTAAAATGGTAAAGAAATTCATAGAGTTTTTGTGGTTTTGTAGGACTGATGCAGCTCTAGCCTTCTGTTCACCTGAATAATGAATGAATAAATGAATGAGGACATGCACGGGATGTGAAACCCACAATGATGCAGCTGGAGAATATTACAACAATCATAACAATTTCACATTATTCTGGTTTGTATTCACTCCACAGAAGCTCCTGTGGGCCTAAAGAAAGCTCTGTGAGCTACCTTTGTCATAATGATTCCTCTGACAGGTCTTTCAGGGTTTAAGAGGTTAAGTATGACCTTCCCTCTGCAGCGGATCTCAAGAGGGCTGAGAATTATTACCCTGCAGGATGTTTGCAAAATAGGTCCCGTCATAGACGATTTGGACTCTCAGAAAAACACAGGCATGAATTCCAGCTTGTGTTTTCTCATCAGCCAGCAGGATTAACCTCAAACTGATAAAGAGGAGCTATCAGAGAGCCAAGAGCATGTGTGGACGCTGGACGATAAGGTGAGTCAGACTGAGGGTTGACACTGAAACAGCCTCATGAATTAAAAAATAACCACTGCAATATAACAATAAATGTCTCAGTGATGAATTTACATCCAGGCACATTTTTTTTTTCTCAAATGCAAATTCATTTAGCTCTATGTGTGAAACAGACTTTCACAATTTAAAAAAAAATCACTTGTGAATATGCAAGCTATGGACATTTTTCACATGCAAGTTTTGCATCAGAATTATAAAATTTCAGTTTTCCTTCTTCCAACACACCTGATTCAAATGAGCAGCTCATCATCAAGCTCTGCAGAAGCCTGATAACGATCCTGATCATTTGAATCAGGTGTGTTGGAAGAAGGAAACATCTAAAACTTGCAGGATTGCAGCCCTCGAGGACCGGAGTTCGAGACCCCTGCTCTAAACCATTTGGACAAAAGCTTTTTAAGAAGTAGAAACACATTCTTAACCCACAAAGGAATAAAATGCATTAAATTGTTTTTAATAATTCTAAATCATCAAATCTGGGGATTCATAGAGGCTTGTTAAGAATTTCACATGTGGTCTTTTAGAAGCATGTGTGCATTTTAGAAACAACAGCAGCAAAAAAAAAATGTAATTTACTCATTCAGCAGATGTTAAGCAACATTTATTCGGAGCTGTGTTCCTGGCAATCTGACAAGACGGATAGAATTGGTCTCCACGAACTACTCTGCATAGTATTTGGCCATTAAGACGCTACATGCTCTACCATATTCACCCACTATTTCCTAATTTTGTCCTCTGCTGTTTGTTGATCAGCAGGCGACCAATAGTTGTACCTAGAGATCAAAACTGCTGTACCCAAAAATGATAGAGAATGTTAGAATAAATCAATAAGCACAGTTTATATGTAAATATATCATGTGATTCATTGTTGACAAAAACAAAAACAGAAACAAAAAATAGTGATTCCACCTGCTTAAAAGTAGATTTATAAACAAATCAATGCTGTTGTCATCTCTGACGTCTCCCTTAGATTTTTCTCTGTTGGAGCAGCAACATGCTGAGTGTGAGTAGACGACAGCAGGAAAGGTGCTGTTGATCCACCTGTGTGCTACATAAAGTGGAAGTCAGAAAATGTCTCCCTGTCATCAACACAGTGAAAGAGCCTTTTAATATACTGCAGATGTCAATCAAATACAGACGTGTATCTTCTCAAACCTGAACTGAACTGTCTATATTCCAAAATGGTGAACTTGATTGAGTTTCAAGAAGCTAAATAAATGAGCAGTAATGTGTTTTCCTGCGTTGTTGTTGACCATGCCCTTTGTAAGTCGACCCCATAGGCTCCTCTGTGATGACAGCCCGCTGACAGAGACACAGAAGAGCCATTCATCCGCTCTCTGAGCAGAATGTCACTTTTGTGGCTTTCCAGACTTTTCAAAAAACCGCAGACTTGTCAAAGGAAACCGATTATGATTATGGCCTCCTCTTGTATGTTCACTTGCAATTATCTTAAGCTGGTTATGTAAAGAGTTAGCTGGGTTTTCTGTTTGGAGCGGCAAGTGGGGCCTAGAATTATGAGAATACTGTGGCGCTTTGTGCAAATCATTGGTCGTCCTGTTGTGTCTGTTTAATCTGAAAACTCTAAAGTATACAACACATGACAAACTATGCACCACATCACAACAGTTTGCAGCTTGGTCTGTACTTCATATGTTTTATCAATACATAAATCCATCATGTGTCCAATTAATTTTCTAAAGGCTACACAGAAACACTTTGGATCTCTTTATGTATTTGCAACAGTCTAATAGAGAAACAAAATATATCTGAATTAAATGAACACTTCAAGTTCATATTCACTTTGTTTGTAGAAGGAAGAATTCTAGACTGTGCATCTATTTTTTGTTTTCTTCTGCTCTTTTACTTAACCAGGTAAGTACACAGGTATAAAAAAAATCTTATTGTCATCAGACATCTGGTCAAGAAGGCAGCTAAAACTGTGTTACAACAATTCATACAATGCAGACAACATAAAAAGGTTCGTAAAACTGTCACACATGAGGGGATGACAGTGTCACAAAACCTCATACAAATACACAAAAGAGAAAATCAGACCAAGTTGTAAGTTGTAATAATATGTTGTATTCCATCTTAAAACAAGTAAAGCTCTTATTGTATGTAAACTACACAGAGGAAGACAGTGTCCTACATGCTCGAGCTCTTTATGTAAAAATGCCTGCTTATTGTGGTGTAAACTCCAGATGAGGTTAATGTCAGTATGCATGGTCTGGACATAGAGCACTGTGGTGTTTTCTATCTAAAATAAGACATGTCAGCCTATCAACGAGTTAGTTTAATCACACATCAGAAGCAAATAGCAACAAAGTGATGCATTTACCCCCTTCTAGGCCTGGGACGTTGAACAATAATGTATTTTAGGGGTTTGGTTTGTGTGATCTGGAACATCAAGTGCTGAGTCTATCAACAGAACTCAGAAAAGGCCTTTTTCCTGGATCATAATTCGCTATAATTAGCATGTGACCTCTCCAAGCAGCCAGAGTAAATGAGCACCTGTCAATGGACATAAACTTTGGTTTTGCTGATGGTTTTTACCAGAGGGAACAACAGTACATTTGTGCCCCAAGAAATTAAAACTACATTAGGATTTGCTTCTATTTTAGAAGACTACTTTGGTAACCAAAAACAAACACATTCTAAATCTGATAAATGTGGGTTTCATATACAAACATGTGTCTACTCAAATACATTCTCTTTTAAAACTGCTTTTCAACATTTTTTTTTGTCAGATTTGAATTTCATAGTGCTGGGATATTCGGTTAAATGGTGCAGGATGGACAAAAACTGCAAAGTGAAGCAAAAAAAGCGGCTCTTTGTGAACTGAATGGTCTGTGTCACTGAGTGGCAAGGACGATGTTCTCTTTGTCAAACTCCCTCCTAAATCACACGCCACATCAGAGCAAGGTTGATTAACACCTGCTTTCAATTAAGTGACTTTCTCATCAGGCTTTGGTTGGGGAAAAAAAATCCTCATGCCTCGTCACGTCGAAGATGTTACTGAATTAGAAAGCTATTAAATCAGAGGAGCAGGCACACGGCGATGCGAGGGGCATCGTTTATCTTCATTTGAGCGGGCCCTCCATGATCATCTCCACAGGGGCGTCTAATTGAAAAAGGGCTTCAGAAATGCGATTGTTAGCAGCGATAATAATTTATTACTTTCAGCTTGTGGAGTCCTGGGAGTCATTTGTATTCATTAGTGTAAATTCAAATTATGTTTGCGATTAAAATGTGACTTTGACAGGCAGAGGGGCCTCAGACAGGGACAGGCGCTGATGAGACCTTTGCTCCGGGTCACTGCCTCCCATATTCGCCTCTTGCTAAATACGCGGCAGAGGAGCCTTTTTTGCCTCCCCACCATCAATCTGTGTCTGATTCAAGTTGAGACGTTAGCTTTGATGGCCTCTGCTTAGGCGCGTGTGTGCTCTGAGCACACTGAGTGGGCAAATTAACCTACCTTCTGAAAGACAACACCAATCACATGCAGACACTGGTGCTACCGACTAGAGAGTCATTCTTCTCTTTTATTTAGCCGGCAGTCGTTGTTATCAAGAGATGTGCAGGTCATTATTTGTCACTCCTGACTAATATTGACCAAGCTTTTCTGCAAATGTCATGCAGTTATTTCTTTGACATCCAAGAGGAGATGGCAGTTAAGTAGGTCAGTGTCATTGTGATGAACATCAACCATGGCGGGTCACTGACTGGGCTGCTCCTCCACTTGCCCGCCTGTCACAAGCCACTGAGCCAGAGGAGGCAAAGGAGCTGAGTGCTCCTTTATTGAAACCCAGTAAATTACTCCAGTGCTGGCTGTCACCACGTAAAGTGAGGAACTTTATCAGATGTATACTGCCAAAGGTCATATTTTATTGACCTGACAGGTCTCTGGCGAGGGCCTTCTGGAAAGGGTGACAAGGCTGATGGTTAAAGGCTGTTTGCGTTGGACATGAAAATGTCAAACATGGTGTTCAAGAAAAGGGAAATATTTCAGACCTGTTTTCTCTCAGCTTTTTCACAGACTCAAGCTCATGAAAATATTTTATTTTAGCCACAACTGATTCTCCATCTGCAGAAGTGATGGTGTAGAAATACACATGAGAGGATTCAGTTTCCAACTGAACATGGCCATGTCAGAAATCCCTCCCTGCTTGCACAGTATTAACTGTCCATCATTGTGTTTAGTGCACACATTCTGAGAGCAAAATGTAAGCTGCTTTAAAAAATTAATGATCTATGGCATTTGCAGTACTTCATAATAACAATCCCAAAATAGCATTTTATAGATGTGAAAATTAGCAATGCTCACTGATTCTGATGAAAAATTCTCCATTAAAATTAGAAGTCCTGCATGAAAAATCCTTGTTAAGTAAAAGTAGATAAACATTAGTAGCAAAATGTAGTTATATTATCAGAGCAAACGTTCTTATTTGGTCTCACTGATCTATTATTATATCAGTATATAACATAATTAGAATTATATTATTAATAATGAAGTGTCAGTGTGTCAGCAGCATGTTACTGATGTAGCTGCAGCAGCAATTCGATCTACTTTATGTACAATTTTATTTACAGGCTCATGTAAGATGAATGCTGGAAGAGAGCAGTAGGTTCTCATACAGAAATCTATTATCAGATTTGGGACTTTTTTTTTATCTTTGATTTTTGGTAAAGTTCTGGATTACTGGATATTTATTAAAAATTAAAATATGTGAGAAGTTTAGATGGGAAATTCTATTTGGTGAAGCTTTGAGCAATTGATAGACATCTACAATGTGATTCTAATCACACGCTGCTTTTTGTGAGAATTCAGAAGATTAAAAGAAAGTTTAAAACCCACTGGGGTAATCTTCTCCAAAGGGTTGCATTTTAAAAGCTTGGTATAGTACACACGGTGTACAGTCCTAAATTAAAAGTAGTTAAAGATGTGAATAAATGTAATGGAGTAGAAAGTGCAATATTTTCTTCTGAAATGTAATACAATAGAAATACAAAGTCAAGTAAAGTACAAATACCTCAAAATGTACTTAAGTAACTACTTAAGTAAATTTACTTTCCATCACTGATGGTGATGAGCTTTAAGTGTCAAAACTCTAGTTTAGTGCTCAAAGTACACTTGTGTAGTGAGTGTATATCACACAGAGAGAAGAGGATGAGTAAATGAGTGAGGGATTTTGAGCTTTCTTTGATTTTGAAGTCTATATTTCCTGTCTCTGACTTTTTAATATACAATGTGACTTTTCATGCCTCATATATTACCGGTTCGAGGACACCGGTAGATGGAGCTAAGGGACCTGACTGTCATTATGTTACAATAGTGACTCTTCTGAGACAGACGCTTGCAAACATCTTTGAGAAGCTGTAACCATTTCAAACATTTTTTCAAAAAACGCTTTAAAAGCTGTGTGTAACAGGACCACAGATGAGTTTATACAGTATATGTGTGCTCTTCTGAGGCATCATCCACTAATGCAGGATTTCCAGAGGGGCATCCTCTCCACCCTCCTACACCTCTGAGGCATGAAAACAGATTTCCCCGTCCCAGTTACGCTTGACACACACTTTAACACGTCACACTTTTCTATGCAAACATGGGAAACATGCAAACACACACAACTGTATACCTGTGGAAAATCCCAGTTTCCTTCTGACCCTGGGCCGCACTTGACACGGGAACAGGAACACCAGCTTACATCAATGGAGCTTTTCTCTTCGGCGGAGGGAAACCTCACACACACACACAAGCATACACACAGCGTGAGCGGCTACACACTCGCAGGGCAACCCCCTCACGTACTCCCACGCTCCAGGACTCTGTAAATGTCAGACCGTGGGAGAGAGGGTTTATCTTGGAGCGGTATAGTATTTTTACACCTTTCGTTACTGCCTGTCTAACACACACACACACACACACTGGTATTCCAGCACTGCCCACCCAGTGAAGGGTGAGCCTTGGCCTTTCTCACTGTAACTCACTCACAAAACGCTAAAACACTTGAACATTTTTGCTCTGAGAAATCCTTGCATGTCTTTGCTCAAATGGAAGCTTTTTAAGGTAAAAAGGTTTAATGTAAAAAAAAAAAAAATGCAGTGTCAGGGTTAATGAGTCGAATTTCAATGTGGATTGTTGGCCTTAAATTTAGGTTTCCCTCTCCCCCACCAATTGACCCCCATTCCATCTGGATGAAACATAAGCTTCCACAGCAGACAGAAAGAACAGAATTTAGGGTGTACTGCCTTGTGAGGGGGTCATGTATTTATTGTGGCAATCACAAGAAATTATAGGGTCGAGTAAAACACCAAGATTCTAAACAGGCACACGCTGAGAAATCACACAGCTGCTGAGAGTTATTGTTAACTGATCAAACTGGTATCGATATCAGGCCAGGCCAGCTGCCATTATCTCTGTTTTGTCAGACTTTAGGTGCAGGAAATTATGTGACATCTATTTGTTTGCATTTATTCTCTGTATGAATTTATGTGTTTTCATATAGTTCTTGTTTTTCTCTTGCACACTGTTGTTACAAAATGTTGTGTTCTTATCTATTCTATCTATCTCTATATAAAGATTTTCTCTGCTTGTACCATCAGTGAGCTCCACTGGGGACTTACTAACTTCCTCCGAGGTATATAAAACACCTTATCTGTATTCACTCATGGAGGACAGGGTATACTTTGAATTGATGGCCTTTCCGTCCTCTGAATGGTAATGTTTTCCTTGCCTGGGCTAGTGTAGACTGAGAAAACATTATCAGAAAAGAAAACCTTTGTTCTTAGGACAGAAACAAGAAGATAGGATAAGAATAAAAGGACCATTTCATCATTTCCATTCTGTCAGCAAGGTGTAAGAAGGCTATATAGCTGACTTCCATCAAGATTCATTGAAAAATGTGACAAGAATCACTTTTATCTAAACATTCAGCTTTCTGTGTCCATAAACATCAAATGATTGCAAAAGTTAAAAGCATAGATGCCCTCCAAACAGATTTGCGATGCTCAGTCATGTTATTTGCAGCATATACGGTATGAAAATCCAGCTCTTTCCTCAAAATATACCAGACATGCTAAATGTGCTGCATTAATACAGAAAATTTAGACTGCTAACAAATGTGTTTTTCACAATTATATATAAGCCAAATTGCTTTTTTTCCTGTCTTGAAATAATATAAGCATCAGCAAGAGATGCAATGCAATTATTCTGCTCCTCTATCTGCTAGCACTTTCACTGATCCACTAAAACATTAAACACATGTCTGACACAGCACCACATAATTATTTGCAGCACTGAGTTGCCTAACTTTAAACTAGTCATCATTCCAGTAGTGACATGGCAGAGATATCCATACCTTAACAAAATCTATGAAGAGCAGCTACTTTCACCACCCACCTCTTTGCCTTTTACTGCAACTTGAGCACACCAGCTCACCTACATCTCTAGTCAAATAGTATGAAACTGCTCTGGCAGGATGGCAGGATGTAATATCAGAGTAATTCAGCTGCACGTTACACCTGGAAGCTGATTCTGAAGAAGAGTAATTATATGGAATGTCCCACCCTGAACATTGATGGAATTGGTTCATCAGGTTTTGTTCAGTACAAAACCCAGAAACTCTGAATNCAGGGCAACCCCCTCACGTACTCCCACGCTCCAGGACTCTGTAAATGTCAGACCGTGGGAGAGAGGGTTTATCTTGGAGCGGTATAGTATTTTTACACCTTTCGTTACTGCCTGTCTAACACACACACACACACACACACACACACACACACACACACACACACACTGGTATTCCAGCACTGCCCACCCAGTGAAGGGTGAGCCTTGGCCTTTCTCACTGTAACTCACTCACAAAACGCTAAAACACTTGAACATTTTTGCTCTGAGAAATCCTTGCATGTCTTTGCTCAAATGGAAGCTTTTTAAGGTAAAAAGGTTTAATGTAAAAAAAAAAAAAATGCAGTGTCAGGGTTAATGAGTCGAATTTCAATGTGGATTGTTGGCCTTAAATTTAGGTTTCCCTCTCCCCCACCAATTGACCCCCATTCCATCTGGATGAAACATAAGCTTCCACAGCAGACAGAAAGAACAGAATTTAGGGTGTACTGCCTTGTGAGGGGGTCATGTATTTATTGTGGCAATCACAAGAAATTATAGGGTCGAGTAAAACACCAAGATTCTAAACAGGCACACGCTGAGAATTCACACAGCTGCTGAGAGTTATTGTTAACTGATCAAACTGGTATCGATATCAGGCCAGGCCAGCTGCCATTATCTCTGTTTTGTCAGACTTTAGGTGCAGGAAATTATGTGACATCTATTTGTTTGCATTTATTCTCTGTATGAATTTATGTGTTTTCATATAGTTCTTGTTTTTCTCTTGCACACTGTTGTTACAAAATGTTGTGTTCTTATCTATTCTATCTATCTCTATATAAAGATTTTCTCTGCTTGTACCATCAGTGAGCTCCACTGGGGACTTACTAACTTCCTCCGAGGTATATAAAACACCTTATCTGTATTCACTCATGGAGGACAGGGTATACTTTGAATTGATGGCTTTTCCGTCCTCTGAATGGTAATGTTTTCCTTGCCTGGGCTAGTATAGACTGAGAAAACATTATCAGAAAAGAAAACCTTTGTTCTTAGGACAGAAACAAGAAGATAGGATAAGAATAAAAGGACCATTTCATCATTTCCATTCTGTCAGCAAGGTGTAAGAAGGCTATACAGCTGACTTCCATCAAGATTCATTGAAAAATGTGACAAGAATCACTTTTATCTAAACATTCAGCTTTCTGTGTCCATAAACATCAAATGATTGCAAAAGTTAAAAGCATAGATGCCCTCCAAACAGATTTGTGATGCTCAGTCATGTTATTTGCAGCATATACGGTATGAAAATCCAGCTCTTTCCTCAAAATATACCAGACATGCTAAATGTGCTGCATTAATACAGAAAATTTAGACTGCTAACAAATGTGTTTTTCACAATTATATATAAGCCAAATTGCTTTTTTTCCTGTCTTGAAATAATATAAGCATCAGCAAGAGATGCAATGCAATTATTCTGCTCCTCTATCTGCTATCACTTTCACTGATCCACTAAAACATTAAACACATGTCTGACACAGCACCACATAATTATTTGCAGCACTGAGTTGCCTAACTTTAAACTAGTCATCATTCCAGTAGTGACATGGCAGAGATATCCATACCTTAACAAAATCTATGAAGAGCAGCTACTTTCACCACCCACCTCTTTGCCTTTTACTGCAACTTGAGCACACCAGCTCACCTACATCTCTAGTCAAATAGTATGAAACTGCTCTGGCAGGATGGCAGGATGTAATATCAGAGTAATTCAGCTGCACGTTACACCTGGAAGCTGATTCTGAAGAAGAGTAATTATATGGAATGTCCCACCCTGAACATTGATGGAATTGGTTCATCAGGTTTTGTTCAGTACAAAACCCAGAAACTCTGAATCTTTGATTTGGAGATGGTCATCAGTGACTACAGTTACAGGGCTGAAAAGCTCTACCATGCCGTTGACCACTTTGTTTGCTTATGATGTGTCATCTGGCATGTAAAAATACTATATGGACATGTTAACAAGGTAAAAAGAAAGAAAGAAATGCTTGATTTTCACTGGAGAAGGAAAAATAGAAAAGATGTTTGTCGCTCAGCTGCAGAGCACTATCAGCACACATCACAGACATCCACAGACACATCAACAGTGATATTCATTGAGCTATTGAAAGGGGTAATTCAATTAAAATAGCAGAAATACTACAGTTGTTATCAAAGTGGGAATGTCACGTAAAACAGCAATGTCAATAATCCAGTGTCAATAACTAGAAGTTGACTCAGGGAGCATATCATCCGCCATCATCCTCTGCCTTTGTTTGCAGTTTTAACCACAGTGGTCCAGATCCACATCCAGAGTTCCTCTCTGTGCCTATGCTTCACCTGTGCACCAAGTTCTAGCACCAGGCTTATGTTGTGGCTGTAACTTCTAGTTTCTACTGCCTGCAGACTTACAAGAGTCTCACTGCTGCTGTTTGTTGAAACTATACAACTTTTAGCACCTGTTAATACTTGTTTTGCATTTTTGTCGTGAGATAATTAAATAATTTCTGCCCTGTCATGATACAATGTACATATGAGTTGATTTCCCAAAAAAGCATCAACATTGTTCCAGCAAACACTTGATGATTTATTAATCTGTCTGCTTTAAGTGGCCTACAGTGTGATGACAACATATTATACGAATGTGTCCTGCAATCTGTGGCCTGACAGTTGCGTAAAACCCAATATTGGAAATGTTTGACATACAATCAAGTGTTAGCGTCTCCTCACTGTGTTCATTACTTTTAATTCCCTCCTGACAAAAATATCATTGTCATCTGTGGCATTTGCAACATATTTAGGGTCCGAGCACCCAAAAGGGTGCGAAGACCCTATTGGAACTGCTCGGATTATTACTATTATTCGTGCCAAAGACATGCGTTTTTGAGGCCCTAAACATACTCGAAAACTCACCAAAATTGCCATGTACATCAGACCCGGTGAAAAATTTTATAATTTGGAAGAACAATACACACTTCAATAGAAAAATTGCTCCACAGCGCCACCTTCTAAATTGTCAA
>NW_007578473.1:0-8753 GCF_000690725.1 Stegastes partitus
AAGTAGCGTGCATAAAAGATCAGCACTTGACACATCTTTCAGGAAAATTGATTGTGAATTATTTCATTATTTGGCACCACGAAAAGAAAAAACAAACAGTTTTTTTGCTGGAAAATTAGTCAAATAGTTTTCAAGGTTTTACTTTAAGACACAAGGGTTTTTAACATTTTTGAAAAATGAAATAACCTTTTCTACCACTTAAAAGTGCATTAAGAAAAAATGCTTAATTCAGTACATTCAGTAGGTTTTCTTGCTCTCAACACACCCGGGTATCTGCAAAAACCACAAGACTGTGTGAACGTGCGATCAACATGTTCATCAGTGTCGCCGTCCCTTGTGTTTAAGTTGTTTATTATTCAAAATTCAAGACTCAGTTTTAAATATCGCCATGCATCACAAGATTATAGAACAAAACCACAGCTGTAGGTCCTTAATGCTGCTCACAAAAACAGACAGATTATGTTATCAGTAAACAATAATAAAACTAGATCCGTGGTGACCTGCAGGATGACTCAGTAAACTCACATTAAGGCGATTTTAGCTTCATTCTTCAGCTGCTTGGTGGTGTTCAACGGTGTAGGGAGCAAGTAAATAACAAAAACATCAGTCTAGCTGATGGGTAGACTCACTGCAAACCTTCTAAGGTCCACATGTAGGCTGTGATGATGCTGTTTACCAGGAGACCTGATTGGGCAGCAGACTGGGTTTTTATGTCAAACGTGACTTGCTCTGGAGACGGTTAAGTGTTCGGTTACCGTGATGACGTACCCAGGAAGAAGTGAACCATCATTGTAGTACCGAAAACCCGGTGTTAAATCTGCAGTTATGGATGCCGCTATAGCTCACCTGGTTGAGCTGGTGTCCCATGTTCAGGGCTACAGTCCTGATACGGAGGTCATGAGTTCCAATCCCGCTCATGACCCTTTTCCGCAGGTCCTTCCCCCATTCTTCTACTGTTCGATCAAATAAAGGCAAAAACAACCAAAAATATAACTTAAAAAAAAAATAAAAAAATTCTGAAGTTACACCAAATCCTGCGTCATCGTACCGATACGTAGTCCGCCACTATCCTGTAATGCATAATCGGTACTTGTGGGGCTTCTGTTTGGCAAGTTTTGTTGAGTTTGATTTCTTTAACAATCTCACCATGCTTTCTTGCTCTTCTCTTCTCCTGTGGTTTCCTTTGTCAGGTGGTGAAAGTCGTAGGAAGCAACATCTCTCATAAACTCCGCCTCTCCCGAGTCAAGCCGTCCGACGAGGGCACGTACGAGTGCCGCGTCATCGACTTCAGCGACTACGTAGGGGCCCGTCACCACCGCGTCAGAGCCTACCTGCAGGTGGTGCCGGAGGGCGACGCCACCGCGAGCAACCACCACAACAACAACTTCAGGGCTCCGGACGATACCAAGAGGGGCGTGGGATTCACCGACGTGCCTCACGGTGGCACCAGAGAGCACAGTCAGCACCAGAACCACGGGCACAACCAGGAGCACGGCAAGCGGCCCTCATCGCCCGCCCACCACGGCCACAGCCACGGCGGCAGCAGCAGTCAGCAGCACAAGGCTGGCAGGGAGCTCAAGAAGAGGGACATGGACAGTAATCACAACCACAATGACTGCAGCAACGAGCCGAGCTGTGCGCCGTAGACGGTCATTACACCCGAACACAAGTATTACCCAACGCGGCGTGTGTCACAGCATGAAAAGCTATTATTCCCACACAGTGCAGGCCTGTGCACACACACAGAGTCCCTGGAAATGTACAGTATTCACAGCGTAGTCCGGCAAACTGTGCAGGAAACGTAGCTTTTTGTGGCCGTGCACGGGTCCGGGTTGGGCTGCTCACTGTCTGTAAAGCCTGGCTTCACGACATCCAGCAACGAGGGCTGGTGTGTAGATTTAGGCAGCTCCACCGTTTGTGGTTTCAGCACCAAAAAAGAAAAAAAAGGGGAAGAAAAAGACTCTTGTGTTCCTATTAACCCGCGCTCTGCTCCACTCTTGTACTTTAGATACTGTAAATGAAACAATCGGCTGTCATGTCCACACCTCCTCCACTGCCTTACTCTGTCATTTGATGCACTCTCAGAAAAAAAAGCCCCAATATCATACTTTTTTGTAACTGGGTCTGTCCCCAGTATAAGAAAAAAAACAACTCTTTTATTCTGAGAGCGCACTGAATGACACACAGCTGAATTCTTTCCCTTAGCTTTATACCTGAAGCACTACTTTTATTACATCTTTTTTTGTGTGTTCAGTCATGAAAACGGTGCAAAAACCTGCATCCACCCCAAACCTTGTGCAAGTTATTTCCCCCTGTTTGCTCACAGGGAGATGCTTTCTTCAGCAGGAATCCATCCAGGTCCCAGAGCGGCGCCGAGGACAGACACGGTGGTCGTTTCTTTTCAGCAGAGTAAATACAGTAGTAGTGTGGAAAGTGTGGCGATTCAATTCAAACTAAAAAAAAAAAAAACACGAACAGGCTGTTTTCTCCACAGTGGGTTCATGAATTTGCAGAAAATGTGAGTTTTGTTCAGCGAGCCTTGTGCTGCAGGTTCGATCCATTCGCGGCGTTTTAAGAGGAATCGATATATAGTTCCGCGTGGACTTTATCCATTTGGAAAAGATCAAATAACTAAATTAATTTGGTTTGCCTCTGAATCGTAGCTATAAACACATGGAAGAAGTGGTGAGACGTCCCTTTAAGGACGAGCAGTGCTGTATTCCTGCCCCAGCTTCGTTCCCTTTTACCCTCATCGATCATTCAAAAAGCCTCAATCGTCCCCACGACAAGCCTCTAATCCTCTCTGTACATAAGACTGTATAATACCGAATAAAGTCGTGCATGTTCAGTAATTTTTTTCAACAGACTTTTTCAGCCGACCGTACACGTAGACGGTGTGTTAGCTAGGGATGTTTATTTATTTTTTTGTCATTTATCAGTTTGATTCATTAAAAAAAAAAAAAAGAAAAAAAATCCTCCTGAATGTTTTTATACTTGTTTTTCTTCCCAGGCGGTTTTCTGTTGCTTTA
Organism: Stegastes partitus; assembly: GCF_000690725.1. NCBI lineage: Eukaryota > Metazoa > Chordata > Actinopteri > Pomacentridae > Stegastes > Stegastes partitus. The sequence continues at coordinate 3,030 of NW_007578473.1, forward strand.
CTGCTCTCCAAAAGTGCTGTACAGACAGATGAATGACACATTCTCTTCATAGCTGCTCAGACAAGGGGCTTCCCTGATGCATCTTAGTACTTACGCAGTGTTTCTTAAACTACGCAGGGCCGTGAACGTGAGCGCGACCACATTTCAGTGAGAACGCGTGCAACGTGGCTGGAGGAGGCCTGAGAGGCCGTTTCACTGCTGGCATGAACTCCACTATAATCTTTTTACTTTGACGTGCGTACGAAGCTGTTTGTAACGGCAACGGGGAGCCTACGATAGGACACGACAGGCATTCTGGGTAATGGGTATGTGGGTAACATGCTGGGTAAAGCCTTGAGCAGTGACGGCAAAAGAGGAAAATGTGGAACGCCGTCTGTCCATTTTGCCTCAAAATAATAGTCTTGTGAGTCAAGACCATGAGCGGTTACCCTTCTTTGCTGTATTATCCCCCCACAGCGCCACCGTGGGCAACAGGAGCAACGTTCAGAGGGATCGTTTTGTTTTTTTCAGACAGTAACTCTGATTTGCTGTTTTGTAAAGAGATCACTGTTGGAAAAAAAAGAGGGAAAATGTACATTTCTTCTAGAATGTTTGGTCTCACACTAAGTGTATGCCTTTATCAATTGAAATAAATTGTATATGAAACAACAGCGAACGTTTGTTGATTCAGAGACGACTTACGGTTCTTTCACCACACCGTCACATCGAAGCAGGTACTGGGTGTTTCCACTGCTGCGCTCACTGTCAGCTGTGGTTTAGTTTTCAGCCTTTGCTCTGTCTGTCCGCGGCATTAACGAGAAACTGTGCGAGGCAGTTGTGTAATAGGTGCTGCCAGAGGCCCCCCCCTCCCATCGCTGCTGCTGCTGCTGATGACTAATGGTGCTATTGTCAGCGCTGGCAGCAGGATAAATAGCAACAGCGCAGGACGAGATAAAGAGGCGCTGTGCCGTGCTCGCTAGCATTAAGTCAGGCCGGCTAAATACAAAACACGCGGCGATCTTGTTTCCCACACCGGAGGCCTCCTACATTCATTACGGAGCGACGAGGTGGGGCCGCTCCGGTTCTGCCGTCACTGAGGGGATGTGATAATAGCAGAGGGGACTTTCTGTTTCCGTCGTTTACGCAGCTCCTGAACCCTGCAGGGTTCACGCTGATAACGGTGATAGATCGGCCGGTGTCCCCGTCATGATAACTTCGATTTGTCCACAGCTACACAACCTGTGACCCAGCGGGGCAGAAGTCCTCCATCCTCTGGACAGCAACACCTGCCAAAGAACTCCTGAATAAATGGGTTTGGTTACACGTGTTGTTCTGTGAAGTTGTGTAAAATGTGAATAAAAACAGAACACCATCATTTGCAAATTGTTTTTTAACCTACAGTCAGTCTGATAAACTACAAAGACAAGATATTAAATGTTTAAACTGATAAACTTTGAGGGTTTTTTTTCAAATATTCACTTGTTTTGATTTTGTAAGTCGTTCTAAAAACAGCTGGGATAATAACCACACCGCTCCTCTCAGCAACACTCAGTGAGCGTTTGGGAACTGAGGATGCTAACTGGTGAAGCTCGTAAGTGGGTTCTCCGTTTTCACATGTTCAGTGGGAGACGGATCTGGACTGGCCGGTCTAGTAGCTGCACTTGTTTTTACTACGAAGCCGGGCTGCTGTAACACGTGCAGGATGTGTTCTGACAAAAGCAGGGACGTCTCTGAGAAAGGCGTTGCTTGGATGGGAGCATGTGTTGCTCCAAAACCTGTATGTACCTTTCAGCATTAACGGTGCCTTCACACATGCACGTTACCCAGGCCATAGACACCAACACACCCCCAGACCATCACAGACGCTGGCCTTTGAACTTTGCACTGATAACAATCTGGAAGGTCCTTTTCCTCTAAACACCATGATTTCCAAAAACAGTTTGAAATGTGGACTCATCAGACGACTGCATGCTTTTCCACATTTCATCAGTCCATCTCAGATGAGCTCAGGCCCAAAGGAGAAACACATGGCTTTCACTTTGGATGGTAGAGTTTTAACCTGCACTTGTAGATGTAGTGACAAACTGTTAACTGACAGTGGGTTTCCAAAGTGTTCCTGAGCACACCTGGTAACATCCATCCATTATCTATACACCGCTTAGTCCTCACTAGGGTCATGGGGGGCTGGAGTCTATCCCAGCTGACTCAGAGTGAAGGCAGGTTCACCTGGACAGTGATTATTTCTGTTGCTTTAAAATGTTGTTTCTTTTGGTGCTAAGAGTCCATTTGTAGACAGACAAGATGACGTTATGAAAACAGTGTGATGAATCCTCTCATTCAAACTGGTAATAACTGCCTTGGATCGTTTCCTCACAGCTTTATTCTCAGCTTTTCTTTTTGCTTACAAAACAGTGTTATCTACAAATGGTGTCTTTTAGGGTTAGGGTCTGTATTTCTAAAAGTAACATTCACATTTCATTCTTACATCACACAGAAAATTATGTGTATTTTGTGCCACTAAGACTCCTGAAATACAACTTCAAGAATACACAGGGCTACACTTAGAGACAGACAACCAAGCACACTCACATTCACACCTACGGACAATTTAGAATCACCAATTAACCTCAGCATGTTTCTGGACTGTGGGAGGAAGCCGGAGAACCCGGAGAGAACCCACACTGCACGGGGAGAACATGGAGACTCCACGCAGAAAGATCCCGGGAGTCCTCACCAGGACGCGAACCGGCGACCTTGTGAGGCGACGGTGCTAACCACCGAGCCACCTTGGAGCTCCATATAAGACATGATTAGGATAGAATGAATGAAATGCTTCTTTCTGCTCTACTGCTAATATGAAGGGAACGGGTGACTGATGAATGATAGCTGGATGCTAGCATTAGCATCAGGAGGCAGCGGGCTACAGATGAGCCTCGGGCTATAATTTGGTCCTTTTTGTTTCCTTTACCATATTTAAAATCTGGTTAGCATTTGCTTACGGTGATGTGTCAGAATACAAGATACCAGCTGCATATCCACACTGCAAACACAAGACATGAGAAGCATCAGCACCGTCACTGCATGTGACTAAAGTCCTGTCAGGTTTGTTCCTCGTGTCGACACCTGCAGCACAGATGCTCCACCGACATCTTCCTCTGCACCTCGCTGCTCATCAGAGCTGGATGCACCACGAGGATTACCACGAGCACACCTGATGGCACCCCTGTCAGATTTTCTTTCAGTTAATCGATCTGTTGGAGTCAGTGGTTCAATGAGCTGTCCATTTAAAAGATTGCATCCATCAGCAGCTCACTGGCTGACTGCTTGGTTAATTGTCTCGGGGGCTGAGCCAAAATCTTCCCTCAGCAGTTTCAGCACGTTGTCTGAGCACTCGTCTCTGGGCCTGCTCATCCCGTTCAGCTGGACGGCGTGGAGGTCGGCGTGAGGCGGGACGTAGGACGACGGGCAGTGCAGCTCGTTTAGAGCGAACCAGAAGACGTCCGGGTCCACCTGGATTAAACGTCGGAAAACGCTACGTAGAGGGAAAGACACACGAGAACAGGATTAGCTCCATACATCACATCTACTGTATGGAAAAACACCTTCCTGTAACTCAGCGACAGACTGAGCAGCTCCACAGTCTGACTGGAAGCTCAGTAACTCTTTTCCCTTCAGGTTATTTGTATTCATTAGGGCTTCTGTATTCCTTACATTGCATTTAAACTGGTTTTGTAGGTGACAACGAGCTCACTCACCAGAGCCCTACTTTTTGTCTGAAGCATCTTGAAATCAAATCTGCAAACCTCGTTAAGATTAGGAGGTGTTTCAAAGATGCACTGTAACTGTAAATGATCTTTCTTTCATTTGTGGCGTAACACGACGTCACCAACACATTCAAATGCCTTCCAACAGAATTACATCCACAACGTTAAAGGAACTACAAAAGGCAGCTGGCTGCAGTTTACTGCTCACTGAGCTCTGTTGTCATACAGAACATTTACTTCTTTACTCAAAATCTTTTTTTTTTTTTTTTTTACATTTTTGTAGAACATATCAAAAAAATGCAGTGCTGTTCAGCCACTGAAGAGGAGACGAGTATAAACCTACCAGACATCAGTGCCAATGTGTAAACAGAGCGACAGTAAACACCAACAGTATCTATGCATACGTACACACATACCAACAACAACACAATCCAGTCGTTGCCAGCAAGCCACAGACACTGATACCTACCTGACCTGCTGCACCAGAGACTGTGTGGACCAACAGTATGGAGCACAGTCAAGCTGCATTTACAAATTAGGGAACATATTCCCATAATTCCTGGATGTGCCTCATTTAAAGCTGAAGTAAGCATCAGATTTTCTCATGTTTTAAGCAGCATAGAATCGGGACAAAGTGAATTGAGCCCATTTTCTTCGTCTAAGCAAAGCAGGTGAGGAAAGATTGTCGTCCAGGTTGTCATCCATTATAGCTCAACCAGTGCAGTCGAGCTGCCTGTAGAGGAGACACCAAAACAAAAAGCAACACAACCTGACAGCTCGATAGAGTCAGACCGCCAGTAGCTCTGGATACCTGAGCTTTGTTGGACATACGGTACAATTTTACAATTACTTCTTAGAGTTCTTCACAATGCAGCATGTGTACTTTTTGCATGACAAGCTAACCCAGGAGTTCAGTGTTTGTCGTATGAGAGGCGTGTTGTGCGTTTTACCCTCCCACAGCTCAGCGCCACAGACACGACACAGTGACGAGGAACATTTCAAACGCGTCACACTATAACTGGGGAGTCACAGGGGACACGTCCCGCTGACATTTTGGTGTCAGTCGGAGTGGATTTTGCGACTGTGTCTCGGTTCGTTATGTCAAGCGGAGCAGCAACTCGTTTGGACAGAACAGGGCGCGTGCAGCGACCAGCAGCAGTTGTGAACGGTATATGAGCAGGTAACACTGTCCAGGTGGTCTGGTTCTGATCTCTGGCTGCTGCTGACTGGAATACACCTGAAGATTGCTGCTAATGTCCTCGTCTGTCTTATGTTTTGTGTAGTTTTTAACAGTTTTTTATTGTGTTTCTTTGCTTTAATCTGTGTTTTCATTGTGAACGCTGCTGCATAACAAATTGCCCCTATAGGAGACAAATAATAAATTTGAAGTTGAAGTTTAAACATACAACATTCCTACTAGTGCAGCTTTAAAAGACTGATACAGGCCAGATGTTAAAGGTCAGTGGATCATCTCTGGTGCCACTTACATCATCTAAAGGAGACAGTGTGGTGGAAAGAGGAGTCAAAGAGTTTACTGAAGTGAAAAAGTACTGCAAATATCAAAGTAAAATCCCTGCATTTTATCCTTAAGGCTGAATAATTACGTCTGAATAACTAACATTCAGGAGAAAAACAATGGTTGACCACTACTGTCTGGATAACCCGCTTCAACAGAACCGTGTGGTTTGATGAGAACTGATGGACAGCTCTGGAAGCAGAAGCAATCATCCCCAGAACCACTGGTGGGTTCTGACTCACATGTTTCTAAAGCCTGTTTAGTGCAGAGAAACATGTGATGTTACCTGCCTGCTTCAAACAACCGAGAAAAAGAAAGATAAAAATAAAGACATCTCTCAAATGAAATGACTGAAACTTGTCCAGAAACTGTTTACTGAAGGATCCCAGTGAGAAGATGATGTACGGCTGAAACCAGACGTTTACATCCACGGTATGAAAAGACATAAAACCTTTTGTGTCTCAC